>NW_004443945.1:29322065-29351153 GCF_000243295.1 Trichechus manatus latirostris
ATAAGGGTAAAATTCATGGTAACCACAAAGAAAGTTAACAAACCAACTCATAAAAATAAAGACGAAAAACATAAAGTCTCAGCAAAAACAAAACCTACAAAAACAAAAGAAATAAAATATAGAAGAGGGAGATGAGTCAAAAAAGGAGATGTGTCAACAGAGTCAGTGTCAGAGTCAGAGTGATTTGATGTGAGAAAGAATAAACCCGCCCTTGCTGGCTTTGAAAATGGAGGAAGGGGGCATGAATCAAGGAATGTGGATGACCTCCAGAAGCTGGAAAGGACAAGGAAAAGGATTCTTTTTTGGAGCCTCCAGAGAGGAACACAGCTCTGCTGACATCTTGATTTTAGCTCAGTGAGACCCATTTTGGACTTCTGAGCTCCAGAACTATAAGATAATCAACTTGTGTTGTTTTAAGCCACTATATGCAAATTTGTTATGAAGACTAATTCTGTATAGCTCATAGTACCTCGCACAGTGTTGGATGCAAACAGAGATTAATAAATACTAAATTTACAGGGGGTTCCAGCAGAGAGGTATAACAACTTGTAAAATGCCCTTTTCTAGTGGAGAAAAGGCAACTGGAGTTAACCACACGTCAGTGGAAAAGTGAAACTGGAGTTAGCCACAAATCAGCTCTCTTTCTGAAAATGGATATCCATTACCATGTAAGTTAAAAATACTGGAAATTCCCCATCTGGCTTCCAAGGACAAATCTTAACTGGTGCTAAATCCATCTACAGCCCATTCAGGGTTTTCCCCTCATTGTGCCTTCTCCAGTAATTACAGACAGCTTGCCAGGTCAATAATGTTCTCTCTCATGCATTGCACACATAGTACGTGCCAGATAGTGTATCAAATGCTCTACATATATTATCTTATTTAATCCTCACAAAATTACTGTGGTGGTCAAGATGAAATGTAGTGCATTGTTTTTTAAACTTCAAGACTTGACTCTTAAAGAATCTTGAAATCAGTTTGATGGAGCATAATCAGCAGGTTTTTTTTAAATAATAAAATAGAATTAAAAAAATCAGTACATTGCATGAAGAGTAGGTAAGTTTCCTAAAACTTTGGTTTCGATTATATATACATATATTTGTTTCAGTTATATATACATACATACATACTGGGTCGTGTTTTAAAATATATTTCTTACTATGGGTTATGGTAAAAATATTTCTTATAGTGGTGTTATGGATTGAATTGTGTCTTCCAACTACATGTATTATAAATCCTAACATCTTATACCTGTGGTTGTAATCCAATTTGAGATTAGGACCTTTATTGTCATGGTAATAAGACTATATCAGTATAGGGTATGTTTTAAGCCAATCGCCTTTGAGACATAAGGCAAATTAGGCACAGAGAAGGAAGTACAAAAAGATGGGAAGATACAAGGCACATGAAGATTGCTAAGGAAGCTGAAGAGACAAGGACCTTCCCCCAGAGCCAATAGAGAAAGCCTTCCCCTAGAGCAAGCGCCCTAAATTCAGACCTCTAGTCTCCTAAACTGTGAGAAAATAAGTCTCTGTTAAAACCACCCTCTTGTGGTATTTCTGTTATGACAGCACTAAGAAACTAAAGCAAGTGGGTTATACTAAAAATGTTGGAAAAACATGAATAATGAGGTAAAGAGTACTGGTTCTAGCAACAGAGTTCCAAAAAAAAAGAGAAAAAGAAAAAACAACCCAAACCCTGCCTGCCTTTTTCATGGTGTATTCAGCAGGGAGTATTCCACGAATATTCAGCTTATTGGACAATGAGTATCCCATGAGAATTCAGCTTATTGGACAGGTGCCCTTTACTCATAGATGTCAGAGAGTAGTGGAAGCACATGATCTTTAAAACTTTAAAAACAGCTCTTTAATAAAATAAGTGTGCATTTAAATTTCAAAGTTTTAATTATAAGAGTGTGGGGGCTTGAGGGTACCCAATCAATAATATCTTTCTTCCCCTCCTAAACTTGGAGCCAAGTGAGAGATGGACTCAGTAGTCAACAGAGAGAGATCAAATGCCAGCTGTAGTCCTGATAAACACTGGATTGGAGGGCACGGCCCATGAGTGCAGTCACAATGAACCTGTAAAACAGACTTTCAAGTCTGAA
Organism: Trichechus manatus latirostris; assembly: GCF_000243295.1. Lineage (NCBI taxonomy): Eukaryota > Metazoa > Chordata > Mammalia > Sirenia > Trichechidae > Trichechus > Trichechus manatus. The sequence goes on from NW_004443945.1 coordinate 29,324,173, forward strand.
TTACACAGAAATACTGGTTCAATCACTGGCACAGCTGGACATCTGTCAGCTTCTCTGGAGGGGCCAGGCCCCTCATCACATGGTAGAGGGGAGACAGATTTATTAATTTATTCAAAAACTATTTATCGAGCACTTAGTATATACTAGGCATTGTTCTAAGTGCTGGAGCTTCAGCAGTGAACATAAGAGAAAAAGTCCTTTGTCTCGTGGTTTTACTTCTTGTGTTTATGGGGTGGGGGTGGCGGGACCAAGACGATAACGAGATGCATGTGTCCTGCTGATAAACTGGCTCTGGAAAAGGTTGAGAAAGGACCTGAGAGTTGTCTCAGTTCCTTGTTCCAATTTGGATATCAGATAATTCCTGTGGAAGAGTGGGAAAGGGAAGGCGAGATGCCAGGAATATTAGTGTAGTCCCTTTAAGGAAGCACCCACAATGCATCCGTCAGTTTGTTGTACTGTGGTGGCTTGCATGTCGCTGTGATGCTGGAAGCTATGCCACTGGTATTCCAAATACCAGCTGGCATGGCATGGTGAACAGGTTTCAGTGGAGCTTCCTGACTAAGACAGACTAGGAAGAAAGGCCTGGTGATCTACTTCCAAAAATTAGCCAGTGAAACCTTATGGATCACAACAGAACAGACTTGCTTGTTTTGGACATGTCATCAGGAGGGATCTATCTCTGGAGGAGGATATCATGTTTGGGCCAGCGAGGGCAAGGAAGATGGATGGGCACAGTGGGGCTCAAACACGCTGGAGATCATGAGGTTGATGCAGGACAAGGCAACTATTCTTTCTGCTGTATGTAAGGTCGCCATGAGTCAGAGCTGATTGGATGGCAGCCATCTACCTACCTACCTATCTGTCTAGGGAAGCAAGAGGCAGGGGAATGGAGGTTCCTGTCTAATAAGAAGTAATATATGCACATAAAAATAAAAAAAGATATTGATAATGTAAAAAGTGAAAGCCTTTCCCAGTTCTAAGTATCCTTCCTTCCACTCCCCATCAGATAACCATTGTTAACATTTTGCTATTTATCCATATATTTTTCTATGAACATAAAACCTACAGAGTATACATATGTAACCATTTAAAATATTTTCTAAGTATAAACATGGAAATTTAAAGTGGAAAAAAATAAAACAAATAAATGAGCAAATTCTCTAGGTGTCCTTTCTTAGTAAATACGACGACTGTAGATCGTTATCTTAACTTTTTCTTTCTAATCTCAGAAAAAAACTAACATTTTCTTGCATCTACTGTGCTTCTTGAAAAGTCTTGAGACTTTGCCTTATTCATCAGAATTGATTAAGGACACACTTTAAATTGACTTGATGGCAATGGGTTTGGTTTGGTTTTGGATTTACCAGATAGGTCCCTGGGTGGTGCAAACGATTTGCACTCATCTACTAACCTAAAGGTTGATGGTTCAAATCCACCCAGAGACACCATGGCAGAAAGACCTGGCGATCTGATTTCGTAAAGATTACAGCCAAGAAAACCCTATGGAGCACAGTTCTACTTTGTGACACACATGGGGTCCCCACGAGTCAGATGCAACTCAACAGCAATGAATTGCTTGGATTTTAATGTCTTTTTAAAGTTCAAGGTCTGTCTTGTCTGTACTTTCAGGAAAACTTCTCTCAGCAGGACTGCTGAGAACCCTTCAGTGCCCTCTCCTGATGTGTGCACTGATCGAGAGTCCTTCTCTCTGGGTATGGAATCCTCACATTCCTGTGGTTCAATCCCACTAATTACCTTCTCTTGAGGTAGGGGTGCCTTAGAGCTCTCTGAGACGGCATCACATCACATCTCCTATACCTAATATTGTGTTATCTCTTTTGTTACTCTCCTAGGCAGAAGGACGGTGGAAATCTCATGCCACTTTCTCTTTTGATCAGGAAGGAGTCATATATTGGAATTATGGTGTTAGCTTACCACTTACTGTTGAATTGTTTAAATTGGGTTAAAGTTTATTTTGCATGTAACAAATAAGAATTACTCTTTAATTAACTAGGTCTCAAAATATCTCAGCTTCTGACATAATCTGTTTTGTAAAAACTGATTTCTTCACAATATATGATTAAAATAAGATTCCTTCAAACTTTGTGTCTTTTGTTTTTATACTATCAAATATGGGCTTTGTTTTGAGAGGAAAACTCAATTTTACCGTGGCAAATTAAGGAAGCGCTCTAAGGAATTGAATGATTTCTTTATAGTGAGGACTAATGAAGATTAGAATGGGAGGTCTTTACAAACACCTGACCGGAGGATGGATTGTGGTCTAGCCAGTGTGGTTCAGTTGCAGTCATACATTAAGAACTTAATGTATGTTCTTTGGCTTCTTGGACTGGGCAGAGGCAGAAACAGGAAAACAACAGAGGCCAAATGAAACTTTCCAGTATGACTAGTTTGCTTACGTGGAGCCCTTTGGAATGTAGACTAAGAATATGTTCTCTTCCCTACCCGAAGACTCGTCCCTTCTCAAAGATTCTCTCTTCTGTAGATTCTGCCTTCATTTTGTTACTTAGTTTTCTGCTCCTGCCCTATTCCATTCTGCTGCCTGACATTTTTGAAACTTACATTTTTGTCCTGCATAGCTTTCATTCTTTTCTTTCATTTTGGTACCTCCTCTTTAGTACAGTTTTTCCTGCTTCCATCAAAGATGACTTTAAAGATTTCTCAATCAGTAAAATAAATATTGTCTTTGTTGGTTTATTGATTGCTTGATTGATTGGATTTGGCGGAAATGATATATGTATGAAGGAACCTGGTGGCTCAGTGGTTAAGTGATCGGCTGCTAATTGAAAGGTTGGTGGTTCAAACTTACCCAGAGAGGCTCCTCGGGAGAAAACCTGGCAATCTGCTTCCATAAAAATTACAGCCAAGAAAGCCCCATGAGGAAGTTCTGTTCTGTCACATGGGGTCGCTGTGAGTCGGAATGGACTCGATGGCACACAATAACAAAAACGTTTATGTATGTACCTTTACAAGGACAAGGTCTTTAATTACTTCTGTTTTGGTTAAATGTGTCCAGTGCTATATGCAATAGGTACTCACGAGAATACCAGTGAGAGCAATTTTACTTAGACTACAGTTTTTCATGTAAGACTCAGAGTCTTCAATCTTCTGTTTAGTGGGACTGAAAATGTAGCACTCAAACTAGCAGCACTGGATTCACCTGGGAGCTTGTTAAAGCTGCAGGATCTCAAGCCCCAGCCAGACCTGTTGATTCAAGATTCCCAGGTGATTCACATGCACAACAAAGTTTGAGAAAGCACTGTTTTAGAGGACATTCAGAGACCTATGACTTTTCTGCTCACGGATTGTAAATGGGGTCTTGAGTTTCATAACTAAATAACCCTAATTTAGAACTTTAGACCACAGGTTATCTTGGTGGCTTCAAAGAGTTAATGTTGTGTAGTATAACATACAGTGACTTATACAGTGGTTAAGAGCTCCACTGCTAACCGAAAGGTCTGCAGTTTGAATCTACCAGCTGCTCCTTGGAAACCCTGTGGGGCAGTTCTACTCTGTCCTGTAGGGTCCTTATGAGTTGTTTTTTTTTTTTTTTTTTTTTTAAATATACACAAGAAAGAATAGAACTTGGTAAGTATTTGGAACTATTATTTTGGGAGGAGGCATAGATATTTCTGTATTGTTCTCAGTTAAGGGTACCTGTTTTATAGCCCTCTAAAGTGTGCATAAACAATATATTTTCTTAGGCTTTATTTGAGTGTCTGACCAGTTGGAGAAGCTAAACACGTATAACCAGTTTAGTCTTAACAATCAAGTTCAGAAAATAATATGTAGACTTCTGCCTAGTTCCTTTTGTACGTAAGTCCTCCCTTGATCTAGGTAATGCCACAGACTTAGGAGTCCAAAATTCTCTGTGTGCCTTTGTGAATCACTTTACCTGATACAACGTGTAGTTTCATATAATCGCTTTTAATATTGAGGGATATTTGAGGATGAAAATATTAGAGGAACTCTGAGCCCATTAAATTCTTGGTTGTCGTGTTTTAAGGAAGGTTTGCTTTCCTGGTACAGCATGTTTTTCATCACTGGTTTTTATTTTATTTTTGGCTTAAGTTTTAAGTCTTTCATGCATAAAAACTCAAATATAGTTTGTTAGATATGCTGCTTTGTAATCAGGAAGAACAATTATTATTATTATTCTCCTATTGTTACTCTCCAGCCACTTCCCCACTCATGAGTAAAGGAAAAAATTCAGGCCATGATTCAGGTGATTCAGGCTTTCTTTTCAAGTTTTGGTTTTGATTGATTAGGGAAATACTCTGCCTTTTTGAAAGAAGATCTTTCACAAATAAGATTATGTGGAAAACTCAGAGGTACCAAAACTGCATAGACTTTGTACCAACCTTTAAAAACTTTTGTTCAGAACCAAAACCATGGAGCCCCTTGTAAGGGAAACCACAGGCTTCTTTATTCTCATGATTGGCAGTGAACTGAGAATCTGTGTGGGAAGGGACGACTGGACCTTTTACTCAGGGCTTCTGCCCTGTGTCTCTGGACAATCTGACTAGTCAGCGTTGCTACCACCACACTGGCCCCAGGGAATGTGTCCATATCTCCATCTTGAGCACCTAGACCTAGCTGTGAGCACACAGCCCTACTCTGAATTCCCTGCAGTTCGGCTGAGACCATGCTGTAGTGTTTACCAGGGTCAAAGGATAACAACAGGGAATTACAATACAATGAGTTACAAGTAACAGATCACTACATGTCGCTTGCTCTTCAGAGGCACAATTTCCACCCACACCTCACAGGAGTACCAGGAAGAGGAGAGCAATTTGAGAAGGCTCCTTCATTTCAGTCTTCCCAGGCAATTCCTTCTCTGTTTTTAGCTCTTTCGCCTCCTCCCACTTAGGAGGAGGTAGTTCTCTGATGATTGAATAATCACTTTGTCACAGCCTTGAACTAAGAGGCTTATCTGATATGGGGGGAAGATTGTTACTGTTTGGTGCTGTTGAGTCGATTCTGACTTATAGCCACCCTATGTACAACAGAACGAAACACTGCCCGAACCTGTGCTATCCTCACAATCATTGCTATGCTTGGGCCCATTGTTGCAGCCACCATGTCAATTCATCTCGTTGAGGGTCTTCCTCTTTTTCACTCACCCTCTACTTTACCAAGCATGGTGTCCTTCCCCAGGAATTGTTATCTTCTGATTAACTGTCCAATGTATGTGAGACGAAGTCTTGCTATCCTTGCTTGTAGGAAGCATTCTGGCTGTACTTCTTCCAAGACAGATTTGTTCATTCTTCTGGTAGTCCATGGTATATTCAATATTCTTTGCCAACACCATAATTCAAATGCATGAATTCTTATTCAGTCTTCCTTACTCATTGTCCAGCTTTCCCATGCATATGAGGCATTTGAAAATACTATGACTTGGGTCGGGTGTACCTTAGTCCTCAAAGTGACATCTCTGCTTTTTAATGCTTGAAAGAGATCTTTTGCAGTAGATTTGCCCAATGCAATGCAGCGTGTGATTTCTTGACTGCTGCTTCCATGGGCATTGATTGTGGATCCAAGTAAAATGAAATCCTTGACAACTTCAATCTTTTCTCTGTTTATCATGATGCTTATTGGTCCAGTTGTGAGGATTTTTGTTTTCTTTTTGTTGAGTTGTAATCTATACTGAAGGCTGTGGTCTTTGATCTTCACCAGTAAGTGCTTCAAGTCCTTTTTACTTTCAGCAAGAAAGGTTGTGTCATCTTCATATTGCAGGTGGTTAATGAGTCTTCTTCTAAACCTGATGCTGTGTTCTTCATACAGTCTAGCTTTTTGAATTATTTTCTCAGCATACAGATTGAATAAGTATGGTGAAAGGATACAACTGTGATATACACCTTTCCTGATTTTAAACCACGCATTGTCCCCTTGTTCTGTTCAAACAACTGCCCCTTGGTCTACATACAAGTTCCTCATGAGCACAATTAAGTCTTCTGGAACTCTCATTCTTTGCAATGTTATCCATAATTTGTTATGATCCACACAGTCAAATGCCTTTGCATAGTCAATAGTACACAGGTAAACATCTTTCTGGTATTCTCTGCTTTCAGCCAAGATCCATCTGACATCAGCAATGATATCTCTTTGTCCATGTCCTCTTCTGAATCCGCCTTGAATTTCTGGCACTTCCCTGTTGATGTACTGCTGCAATCATTTTTTGAACTATCTTCATCAAAATTTTACATTAGTGTGATCTTAATGATATTGTTCGATAATTTCCATATTCTTTTGGGTTACCTTTCTTTGGAATGGGCACAAATATGGATCTCTTCCAGTCGGTTGACCAGGCAGCTGTCTTCCAAATTTCTTCGCATAGATGAGTGAGCGCTTTCAGCATTGCATCCATTTGTTGAAACATCTCAGTTGGTATTCCATCAATTCCTTGAGCCTTGTTTTTCACCAATGCCTTCAGTGCAGCTTGGACTTCTTCCTTCAATACTGTTGATTCTTGATCATATATTACCTCTTGAAATCGTTGAATATCGACCAATTCTTTTTGGTACAGTGACTGTATATTCATTCCTTCCATCTTCTTTTAATGCTTCCTCCGTCGTTCAATATTTTGCCCATAAAATTCTTCACTATTGCAACTTGAGGCTTGAATATTTTCTTCAGTTCTTTCAGCACATTTCATTATAATACTTTATTTTGTCTTCTCGAGCTGCTCTTTGAAATCTTCAGTTCAACTCTTTTACTTCATCATTTCTTCCATTCGTTTTAACTACTCTATGTTCAAGAGCAAGTTTCAGAGTCTCTTCTGACATCCATTTTGGTCTTTCCTTTCTTTCCTGTCTTTTTAATGACCTGTTGCTTTCTTCATGTATGATGTCCTTGATGTCATCCCACAACCCTTCTGGTCTTCAGTCATTAGCTTTCAGTGAGTCAAATGTATTCTTGAGATGGTCTCTAAATTCAGGGGGGATATACTCAAGGTTGTACTTTGGCTCTCGTGTACTTGCTCTAATTTTCTTCAGCTTCAACTTGAACTTGCATAGGAGCAATTGATGGTTTGTTCTGCAGTTGGCCCCTGGCCTTGTTCTGACTGATGATATTGAGCTGCATCATCATTTCATTCCACAGATGTAATCAATTTGATTTCTGTGTATTCCATCTGGTGAGGTCCACCTGTATAGTCGCCATTTATGTTGTTAAAAAAAATATTAACAAAGAATAGGTCATTGGTCTTGCAAAATTCTATCATTAGATCTCTGGTGTCTTATCACCAAGGCCGTATTTTCCAACTACTGATCCTTCTTCTTTGTTTCCAACTTTTGCATTTCAAATACCAGTAATTATCAATTTATCTTGATTGTATATTTGATCAATTTCAGACCGCAGAAGTTGGTAAAAATCTTCAATTTCTTTACCTTTGACATTAGTGGTTGGTACACAAATTTGCATAATAGTTATATTAACTGGGCTTCCTTGTAGGTGTAAGGATATTATCCTATCACTGACAGCTTTGTACTTCAGGATAGATCTTGAAATGTTCTTTTTGACAGTGAATGTGGTGCCATTCTTGTTCAATTTGTCATTCCTGGCATAGTAGACCGTGGGATTGTATGATTCAAAATGGCCCATACAAGTCCATTTCAGCTCACTAATACCTAGGATATTGATATTCAAGCATTCCATTTCATTTTTGACAACTTCCAATTCTCCTAGATTCATACTTTGTACATTCTGTGATCTGATTATTAATGGATATTTACAGCTTTTTCTTCTCATTTTGAGTTGTGCAACATCAGCAAATACAGGTCCTGAATGCTGTACTCCATCAATGTCATTAATGTTTACTCTACTTTGAGGAGACAGCTCTTTCCCAGTCATATTTTGAGTTCCTTCCAACCTGAGAGGCTTATCTTCTGGCATTATATCAGACAATGTTCTGCTGCTTTTCATAAGGTTTTCACTGGCCAGTATTTTTGAAGTAGATCACCAAGTCCTTCTTCCCTCGTCTGTCTTAGTCTGGCAGCTAAGACTTGTTCCTGGTTACTATTTTTTAAACAGCCCTATATAGTGTCTGGTTTCATGCTGTAGTTCCGAGTGTTTTGAAATGTTTCTCTGGCTGAACTCGCTTGTGGTTGCTGAGATTCGAGTCCCCTGCACTGATATCCTCATCATTCATTCCACAAAGTTTTACCAGTCCCCTCCTAAGCGTAGACACCTGTTGTGGGCACTGTAGGGAAATAAAAGATGACTGGGATTTGGTCCCTGACTTCAGGAAGCTTAGAATCCTGTGATAGGTGGAGATGAGTAAACAGATTCAGTAAAGCAAGGCAGACAGAAGAAAACATTATAGTAGAGGTACAAGTAGTGTGCTATGTGAGCTTACAGCAGTGTACAGATATTTAAAAAGCAAGCAAACAACCAGACAAACAACGAACACCTAAAGAAAACTAGAATAATCTGCAAGTCAATGATTTCACATGCTAAAATTTCATAATGAAAAAGATTTCTCAGGACGTGTTTCCTCATGTGGTGTTGGCGGTGGTGGTGATCTGATAGTAGTTGTAGTGTGCGCTGCCTTTCTCTTCGCTTATTTCCCTCCAACATTTGTCTTTTTGTCCTGTCTCCATTGTAAACTAAAAGCAAATATGCTGGACAATGTAACTCTTTAATTTATATGAGTATATTCGTTTATGTATTTTTGTAAATTAGGTATTATGCATGCCACCTTCTGGTCATTAGTGAGAATGAATCTGAAGTTAGAAAATAGGAAGATCAGTGACAGCTATTTTAGCTTGGAGCACTGCTTCCCAAAGCCTCATTGTCCATCCACAATATTACAACTGCCTCGAACCATTGGCTATCAAGTGGATTACAATTCGTGGTGACCCATGTGTGCAGAGAGGAACTGCTCCCTAGAGATTTCAAGGCTGTGACCTTTCAGACATAGATCACCAGGCCTTTCTTTTGAGGCATCTCTGGGTGGATTCTGTCAACCTTATAGTTAGTAGCTGAGCGGTTAACTGTTTGCATCACCTAGAGACTCCTGCAACTGTCTGTGGTGCTTGTTAAACACAGATTCCTGGACGATAGCCCACACCTATAGAATCAGAATTTCTGGAGATGGGGAAGGAATCTGTCTGTCACAAGAACCTGGTGAGTCCTTTGTTCACTGAAGTAGATGAACTATTGGCTTAGAAACCTGATAAAGACTTTTAGACCAGAACTTTTCCACCACTAATTAATTATGTCACTTTGCTGTCTTCCCTTCCCTCCCATACTCCATGTCTCCCATCTGCAGGGGAGACTAATCTGTGTGTCCTCTCAGTTGGACCAAAGCTATCATCATCCTGAAAGCACAGAAGCCATGGTAAACCCAGCCCCGTGACTAACTTTTAGCAGTAACTTTTTTTATTATGATACTTATATTTTACATTTATTTTTAACTTCATTTCCTTTAAATTTCACAAAGCACCTTTATTTACCTCATTTCATTTATTCTTACAGTTTACTCTCTATAGACTTCCCACAAAGACCATGAGAACAGAATTTTCTTTGATTTTAATATGTATCTTCACCTGTCTCATATATATATATATATATATATATACACACACACTCACAGGATAGGGGCAGACCTCTCCTAAATGACCAAATGTCCTAATGTGTACCCTTTCTAGAGGTTTCCAGATTGTATAATTCCTGTATGTACAAGCTTTAAATTTGTAGTAAGCTCTTTAAATATATTGTTTCTTACTAAGGTTTTTGAACGTTCCCTGGGATTTTTGAACTTCTTTGTTATTGTAGATATCATCTCTGGGATAGATGTAGATAGAAAATTAGACTTGTCCAAGTATGATGACTGGCTCTGCCATTGAAAAATTTATTTTTTTAATAATAATTCAGTGACCTTTTATTTAGCTTATTGTTCATTTAATACGTATTTATTGAGTGCCTATTATGAACAATAGAAGCTCTGGTGTCGAAGTGGTTAAAGCAATCGACTGCTAACCAAAAGGTCAGCAGTTTGAACCCATCAGCTGCTCTTCCGGAGAAAGATATGGCAGTCAGCTTCCGTGAAACCCTATAAGGCAGTTCTACTCTGTTGTATAGGGTCACTATGAGTTGGAATTGATTCGATGTCAATGGGTTTGGGTTTTTTTTTTTGGTTATTATGAACAAGGCACTATTCCAAGGGATATAGTAGTGAATAAAACATACAAAAATTACCTACCAGTCTTGAGCTTACATTTTAGTGGGAGGTGACAGGCAATGAACAAATTAAATAAGTACTATGGAGAAAAATAATGCAAAGAAGATGGCTAGTGAGTAGTGAAGGGTTTGCAATTACGACGGGGTTCGATTCTGATGACTCTGTTGTAGGCTGGCTCTGATGTAAGTCAAAACCTTATTATTATTATTTTTTTTAGTTTTAATTATTATCGCCTTTTATTATCAGTATCTTTATAAATCCAATCTTTATTTGCCTTTGGAGGTTGGAAACATTACATATAAACTTACAGATATATTTTAATACATGCATACATACATAAAAAATACACAGATCATAAAAATTTACTCCGATGATGAAGAAGAGTTGGACAATGTTGGCATTTTGTAAATTGTCGTAATAACTCCACTTGTGGAAGATTCTGTATCATCTGGATTATCCCTGGGAATGGGGATGGTGTTTCTAGTCAGAAAGTTAGTGAGAGTTGTCTGTATAGTCCTTTTCTTTTTTCTTCATCTATTTCGTGGTAATATCTCACTGCTTCCCGAATCTGCCTATTGACTTTAGCGAAGCGATCAGTGTTTGGGTCCATGTTTTGAAGTAATTGAAGCCCCTGATTTAGTTTAGAAAAAACTCCAGCTAATCCTTTATTTAAAAAAAAAAAATTATTGTGCATTAGGTGAAAGTTTATGGAGCAAATTAGATTCCTATTTGATAGTTTGTACATAAAGTGTTTTATGGCCTTGGCTTCGTTCCCCACAATGTGTCAGCACTCTCCCCATTTCCTCCCTGGGTTCCCCACTTCCTTTCGTTCAGATTTTCTACCCCTCTTTTGTGCTTCTCAGCTTTGCTTTTGGGAAAATATTGCCCTTTAGATCTCATAATGATTGTTCTAAGGAGCACGTTCCTCTCAGGTGTTTTTGTTTATTTTATGGGCTTGTCTGTTGTTTGGCTGAAAGGTGGTCTCCGAGAATGGATTCAGTTCCAGGTCAGAAGGGTGTCTTAGGGCTGTAGTCTTGGAGGTTCCTCTATTCACTGTCAGACCAATAAGTCTGGTCTTTTTTGTGAATTTCATCTTTTGTTCTACATTTTTCTCCTGCTGTGTCAGGGACCCTCTGTTATAATCCTAGTCAGAATGCTTGGTGGTGGTAGCTGGGCATCGTCTAGTTCTTCTGGTCTTGGAGTTGTGTAGGCTGTGGTTCATGTGGTCTAGTAGCCCTTTGGACTAATTTCTCCCTTGAGTCTTTGTTTTTTTCTCCTTTTCTCTGGACTGGAAGAGACCAATAGTTGTATCTCAAGCTTTTAAGACCCCAGACGCTGCTCACCAAAGTAGGATGTAGAATGTTGTCTTTCAGAACTTTGTTGTGCCAATTGATGTAGATGTCTCCCAAGTCTATGGTCCTTTGCCTTTGAACCTGGGAACTTCATCTCATGAGGTGTTTAGTTATGTCTAAGAGGTTTCCCTGACTCTGCCACTTGTGTGCTCTATTGTGTATATTAATGTATAAGGAGTGCCTACAGTCATGTATTTAGAAATTTCCAACACTAAATCTGTATCTTCCAGTGGATGTGCTCCCTTATACCCTCCCTCGCCTCTTGGCGTATCTGTGAATCTGTGGAACCATTTGTAAATTATTGTTTGTTAATACTATTGTTGCAATATTGTCTATGCTGTAGTGGTTACTGTAGTTGTCCTTTATTCCTGCATTCCTCTCAGTGTCTACTAACCCATCTACTATCTATTTGGTAATTTTCCCTCCCTTCTCCTCACGGTAAACTTTTTTGACAACTTCTTTCCTTCTTCTTCCTCATTATTTCTTTCTTTTTCAGCATTTCTTTCCTCTTCAAAATCCATTAAGTCCTGATTTGTCAGTTCCCCTTCTTTGTGATCTATGAGCTGTTCCACATTGGTGATAATCAAGCTCTAAATTCAGCATTCTTGCCATTTGGACAATTTTTCCACCTATCTGTTCCATCATATTCATCAAGTGCTTGGAGCATGTTCACATAACTCAGCATTTTTTTCCATATCCCCTGCATGCATTTTCCTGTAACTTCCTCCCAGAAAGATGCAATGTTCCAGATACTGATGGTTGTAAACGAAGTTCGTTGTAACTAGAATACATCATAAGTCGGGGACTACTGTAGTGTGGTCTGAGAAAACTGACAGAGAAGGTGATATTTGATGCAAAATCTGGAAGGGGTGAGAAACATCTGTGTTGGGGGAGAGTGTCCAGACAGAGCAAATCACAAGTACAAATGCCCCGAGACAGAGACTTGCTTGGCCTGTTCCAGGTGATCAAGGAGGCCTGTGTTGCTGAGTCTGAGAGAGCAAGAGGGAAATAGTAGAAAACGAAATAAAGAGGCAATCAGGTGGTGTATTAAGACTTTGTAGACCAATGTGACAGGTTTTTAACATAGGAGGAGCATATTTGAAAAAGATCATTCTGAAGCATTGTTGAGTAGAGCTAGAAAAAGGTAACGACAAAGAATAGGAAAACCAATTAGGAAGCTGTGGTAGATTGTTCAACAAATATTCACCCTCCTCTCCCCCTCTCTGTTGGACACGGTGAATCTCCCCAGCCCACTAACATTAGGTTTGGCTGTTTGACTTGCTTTAGCAGAAATAAATTTTGTTGAAATCTGCTGAGATTTGAGTGGATTTTTTAAAATATAATTATAATTTTTGTACAGTTGGAGATTTGCAGCATAGTTGAACAGATAATACATAGAGATTCATATATCTATCCCAATCCTACACCCCACACTCACACACAGTTTCCCTTATATTAACATCTTGGTTGTGGTGTATAATTATTTTTATACATTTTTGAATTTGATTTGCTAATATTTTTTGAGAATTTTTGCATTTATGTTCATGAGAGATAGTGATCTGTAGTTTTCATTTCTTGTAATGTCTTTATGTCATTTTGATGTTAGGTTAGTGCTGATGTCAAAGAATGAGTTAGGAGGTGTTCCTTCTGCTTCTATTATCTAGAAGAGATTGTAGAGAAAATGATACTATTTCTTTCTTAAATCTTTGGTAGAATTCACAAATGAAACATCTGGGACAGGTGCTTTCTCTTTTGTAAGTTTATTAATTGTTGACTCAATTTCTTTTATATATGTAGTTATATTCAAATGATCTACTTCTTGTGTGAGTTTTGGTAGGTTGTGTCTTTCAAGGAATTGGTTCATTTTATCTAAGTTAGAAAATTCTTGGATGTAGAGTTGTTCATAATATTCCTTTACTGTCTTTTTAATGTCCATGGGATCAATAGGGATGGCTCCTCTTTCATTTCTGATAGTAGTAATTTGTGTCTTCTTTCTGTTATTCTTGGTTAGCCTGGCTAGATCCTTATCAATTTTATAGATCTTTTCAAAGAATCAGCCTTTGGTTTCATTGATTTTCTCCATTGATTTCCTGTTTTTAATTTCATTGATTTCTGCTCTTTCTTTAACTATTTCTTTTCCTCTGCCTTCTTTAGGCTTATACTGCTCTTATTTCTCTAGTTTGTTAAGATTGAAGCTTATATTATTGATTTTAGATATTTTTTCTTTTATAACATCTGCATTAAATGTTATTAATTTTCCTCTAAGTACTGCTTTCACTACATCCCACAAATTTTGAAAAGTTGTATTTTCATTTACCAATAGTTAAAAATATTCTTGGATTTCTCTTGAGACTTTTTCTTTAGCCCTTGTATTATTTATGTGTGTATTGTTTAATGTCTAAATATTTTGAGTTTTCCTAGTATCTTTCTTGTATCAATTTCTAGTTTAATTCCCATTGTGGTCTGAGAGCATACTTTGTATGATCTCTAGTTTTAAAATTTAATGGCCTAGAATGTGGTCCATCTTGGTGAATCTTTTACATGAGCTTGAGAAGAACGTGTTTTCTGTTGTTGTTGGATGTAGTAGTCTACAAATGTTAATTAGATCCAGTTCAACTATATTGTAACTGATTTTCTGCCTGCTGGTTCTGTCAATTATTGATGAAGTGGTGTTCAAGTCTCCAACTATAATATTATTCTATTACTCCTTGCAGTGCTATGTTTTTGCCTCATGTATTTTGATGCTCTTTTGTTAAGTGCATACGTGTTAAGGATTGTTACGTCTTCTAACAGAACTGACCCTTTGTGCTTATTTAATGGCCCTCCTTATCCCTGAGATATGCAATTTTTTTACTTTGAAGTCTGCTTTACCTGAAATCAATATAGCACCCCATCCAGCTTTCTATTGATTAGTGTTAGCATGGTAACATCTTTCCCCATCCCTTTACTTTTTTTTCTTTACAATTTATTTTTATTTTTGCTGGTCTTGTTGATAATATACATAGCAGAACATACACCAGCGATTTCTACTTGTACAATTCAATGACATTGATTACATTTCTCGAATTGTGCAGCCATTCTCACCTTCCTTTTCTGAGTTGTTCCTCCCCCATTAACATAAACTCACTGCCTCCTAAGTTTCCCATCTAATCTTTCGAGTTGCTATTGTCAATCCCATATAGGTGAATCTTAAAAGATCACAGTGCTCAAGGCAGACATTGTTTACTTCTGAAACTTCATTGCTGTCGAGTGAATTCCGACTCATAGTGACCTTATAGGACAAGTAGAACTGCCCCATAGGGTTTCCAAGGAGTGGCTAGTGGGTTTGAACTGACAACCTTTTGGTTAGCAGCCAAGCTCTTAACCATTGTGCCACCATTCTTTACTAGTTAAACTATTGTTTGGTTTTAAAAAGACTTCAGAGGATGTTTTTGGTTTAAGGTTGAAAGTTTAAAGATTATCTCAGGGCAATAGTTTCAGAAGTTCATCCAGCTTTCATGTCTCCATAAAGTCTGGATTCCATGAGAATTTGAAGCTCTGTTGTGCATTTGCCCCCTATTGATTGGATTCTTCTTTAGAATCTTTGATCAAAATGTTCAGTAATGGTAGCCACTACCATTTAGTTCTGGTCTCATGGCAAAGGAAGCAGTTGTTCATGGAGGCAATTGGCCACATATTTCATTTCCTCCTCCTATTTCTGACTCTCCTTTTTCCTGTTGTTCCAGGTGAATAGAGACTGATTGTTGAGCCTTATATGGCCGCTTGCAAACTTTTAAGATCCCAGGCGCTATACAACGACCTAGGCGGTAGAACAGAAGCACTAAACGTGACATTAGGCCAATTAACTGGGATGTCCCATGAAACCATGACCCTAAACCTCTCATCCCTTTACATTTCATCTATCTGTCTTTATATTTAATGTGGGTTTCTTCTAGAAAACATACAGCTGGGTCTTGTTAAAATGTCAGTTCTCTCCAAATTGATCTGTAGATTCAATGTAGTCTGTATCAAAATCCTAGCAGCTTTTTAAAATAAAAATTGACAAATGGTGTCTAGATTCTATGTGCTAATCCAAAAGCCCTAAAATAGCCAAAACAATTTTTTTAAAAGAAGAAAAAAAAATTGGAGGACTCCAGCTGCGGTAGTCAAACACCGTGATATTGTCAGAAGGATAGATATATAGGAAATTGGAAATGAATAGAAAGTTCCAGAATACGTCTACACATTTATGGACAATTGATTTTTGACAAAATTATCAAATTAATTTGGTGAGAGAAAGGATAATCTTTTTAATAAATGATGCTGGAACAATCAAATAGCTACATGAAAATTAA
The DNA here is from genome assembly GCF_000243295.1 of Trichechus manatus latirostris. Lineage (NCBI taxonomy): Eukaryota > Metazoa > Chordata > Mammalia > Sirenia > Trichechidae > Trichechus > Trichechus manatus. The sequence goes on from NW_004443945.1 coordinate 29,340,060, forward strand.
TTCTTACCTCACACCATATAGAGATAATTAACTTCAAGTGAATCATACACCTAAATGTAAGAGCTAAAATTATAAAACTTCTAGGGGAAAACATACACTATCTTTGTAACCTTGTGTAATCTACTAGTATCAGAAGTTGCCTAATTTCGGGAGGAGGAATGAGAATTAAGATCAGCAAAAAGCTGATTCCTTTGAGGTGGAAATCAGATGTGCTGCTACTCTCCAAATTTTTTCAGCATTTCTGACAATAGCCGTCCTCCCACAGTACTCTCTCCTTTTCTACTGGATTTGATAATTCATTGCAATGGCCACACAGAATTCGCAGACCATACTGACAGTTATGCATTTATTAGGGAAGTAACAGGCTACAACTCAGGATCAGTATCAACTTGGAAGTAGCAGATACAACTCAGGAGACAGGATATAGTTCTTCAGTCAGGACAGCTTCCAACTAAGACAGCTCTCAGCTTCTTCTCAGCCGTGCCTGCAAGCAGTGGTCCTTTTCTTGGCTGTGCCTGCAGGCAGGACTTCTCTTGGCCTCTGACCTACTCGGGCAAGCATTATAGTTCTTTAGCTCCACTATCACGTGCCCAGGGCATCCCACCCCATCAGCAAGCCTCCTGCTCTAAGGCACTCAGCTCTCTCTTGCTCCGTGGATCAGGCAAGCCCACTGCAGCTGCCTTGTGCCAGCCTCCTTGTTCCCACTGTTCATACGGCTGCCAATGTTACTCTGCCACTAGGCTCTGCCATGCTTGCCATCACTTCTTGCCATCTTCAGTGTTACAGGTTTTTCTCTCCTGTGTCTAGGATGTTCTCAGTGCAAGGACCCTGGGTTCAAAGGAGGCGCTCCACACCAGGCTCTTCTTCTTTTTTTTGTTTCTGCTGGTTTATTAGTCAAGACTTTGTTTACGGATCACCAAAACCAATTTAAGTACACATATGTACATACGCTAAGTGGAATTTATTGTAAGGATCCAGATATAACTCAGGTTCCTCTGATCCCAAGTTCAGAGGAGCAGCCTCTGCCTTTACCGCATTTACACAGAAACCAACATTTCTTCAAAGATTCATTTGTACAAAGAACCAGTGACACGCAGACTCTACTGAAGGTCTGTGGGTCACAAGAGGGGCTTCACCATGCAGAGCACTGCATTCCACCACAGAAAGTCCCTATTCACATCACTACACCTTCTTCTTCTCCACTGCCCTGCCCATCACAGCATCTTTTTCACCCTCTTATACCACACAGTGCTCACCTTTGCTACATTCTGCTTCTTCCCTCCCAGTCTCTCCCTGGGACTATTGGTTCCTCTCTATATGTACTTGTACCAAGAGATTTAGCTAAAAGCTTCAGTGATCACATATTCCCTCAGAGGCTCCCCTCTAACCCAGACAGCTTATGAAGGCAAGCACAATGATCTCCCTGAGAGGAATTCCAGTGAGCAAAGATTTCTCCATCTCTATATGCAGAAGAATAAAAGATGGGCAGAAACAGAGATAAGCCTCAGGGAAAGCCTAGAATCTCCAGGACTCTCTCCATCTCTCCATTTCCACTTTACTCTTTTTTAAAAAAAAATTTTTATTGTTGTACTTTAAGTGAAAGTTTACAATTTAAGTTAGTCTCTCATACAAAAATTTATACATACGTTGTTATACGACCCTAATTGCTCTCCCTATACTGTGATAGCACACTCCTCCTTTCCGCCCCTGATTTCCCGTGTCCATTCAACCAGCTCCTGACCCTCTCTGCCTTCTCATCTCACCTCCAGACAGGAGCTTCCCATTTAGTCTCATATATCTACTTGAGCTAAGAAGCACACTCTTCACGAATATCATTTTATGTCCCATAGTCCAGTCTAATCTTTGCCTGAAGAGTTGGCCTCGGGCATGGTTTCAGTTCTGTTTGACAGAGAGTCCGGGGGTCATCCTCTCTGGGGTTCCTCCAGTCTCAGTCAGACAATTAAGTCTGGTCTTCTTACTAGAATTTGAGTTCTGCACCCCACTTTTCTCCTGCTCCACCAGGGACTCTGTTGTGTTCCCTGTCACGGTGGTCATTGGTGGTAGCTGGGCATCATCTAGTTCTTCTGGTCCTAGGCTGATGAAGCCTCTGTTTATAAGGCCCTTGCTGTCTCTTGGGCTAATACTTTCCTTGTGACTTTGACGTTCTTCATTCCTCTTTACTCCAGGTGGGTTGGGACCAACTGATGCATCTTAGATGGCCGCTGGCTAGCTTTCAAGACCCCAGATGGCATTCGCCAAAGTGGGATGCAGAACATTTTCTTAATAAACTTTGTTAGGCCAATTGACCTAGATGTCCCCTGAAAGCATGGTCCCCAGACCCCCACCCCTGCTACTCTGTCCCTCGTAGTGTTTGGTTGTATTCAGGAAACTTCTAAGCTTTGGTTTAGCCCAGTTGTGCTGTCTTCCCCTGTAGTGTGTGCTGTCCTTCCCTTCACCTAAGATAATTCTTATCTACTGTCTAGTTAGTGAATAACCCTCTCTCTCCCTCCCTCCCCACCCTCGTAACCATCAAAGAATGTTTTCTTCTGCGTTTCAAACTTTTCTTGAGTTCTTATAATAGTGGTCTTCTACAGTATTTGTCCTTCTGTGACTAAATTCACTCAGCATAATGCCTTCTAGGTTCCTCCATGTTATAAGATGTTTCATGGATTCATCATTGTTCTTTGTCATTTCGTAGTATTCCATTGTGTAAATATACCATAATTTTTTTATCCATTTGTCCGTTGATGGGCGCCTGGATTGTTTCCATCTTTTTGGTATCATGAACAGTGCTGCAATGAACATGGGTGTGCATATATCTGTGTGACAGCTCTTATTTCTCTAGGATATATTCCAAGGACTAGGATAGCTGGATCGTATGGTACTTCTATTTCTAGCTTTTTAAGGAAGTGCCAAATCGATTTCCAAAGTGGTTGTACCATTTTACATTCCCACCAACAGTGTATAAATGTTCCAGTCTCTCCATAACCTCTCCAACATTTATTATTTTGTGTTTTCTGGATAAATGCTAGCCTTGGGGTGAGATGGTATCTCATTGTAGTTTTGATTTGCATTTCTCTAATGGCTAATGATCATGAGCATTTCCTCATGTATCTGTTAGCCACCTGAATGTCTTCTTTGACAAAGTGCCTGTTCATACCCTTTGCCCATTTTTTAATTGGGTTATTTGTCTTTTTGTTGTTGAGGTTTTGCAGTATCTTGTAGATTTTAGAGATTAGACGCTGATCGGATTTGTTGTAGCCAAAAATTTTTTCCCAGTCTGTAGGTTGTCTTTTTACTCTTTTGGTGAAGTCTTTTGATGAGCATAAGTGTTTGATTCAGGCTCTTCTTCTCAACGGTAGTGAGGTCCTCCTCAACCTCTATGGGATTGGCCCTTTTATAAGCGTACTCCTCCCACAAAGAGCATGAATTGACTGATCCCCTCAGTAGGCCACAGTCACCTAATATGAATAGTAATTGACCAAACCCCACAAGCATTTTACATACCTTATTTCCATAGTAAATTGTCCAGTCCCTGCAAGTATGTAAAATAGACCAATCACAGGACAGATTGTGACCCAATCAGTTATTTTTGGCAGAATTATAAGCCCGAAGTCAGAAAGGCCATATTACAAGAAACCCATTGCCCTGCCCCTTGATTTAGAGAAGTACTTCTTAGGATACAAAATGTATGAAGCAAAAGAAAAAAAATGGTAAAAAAAGAATTCCTCAAAATTAAAAATGTTTGCTCTTCAAAATACACTCTTATGAAAATGAAATAGGAAGCTACAAATGGGGAGAAAATATTTGAAAAATATCTGATAAAGGATTTGTATCCATAATTTAAAAATAGCTCTTACAATCCAGTGAGGAACTAAATATCTGATAACAAAAATGGGTGAAAAATTTGTGGACACGTCACCAAATAAATTATATGAATGACAAATAAGTGCGTGAAAAGATGCTCAGCATCATTAGTTATTGTTGTTGGTGCCATCTAGTTGTTTTTTGACTCATAGCAACCTCATGTGACAGTGTGTCTCATAAGGTTTTCTAGGCTGTAATCTTTACTGGAGCAAATTGCCAGGTCTTTCTCTTACTGAGTGGGTTTGAACTGCCAACCTTTTGGTCAGCAGCCGAGCGCTTACCTGTTGCACAACCATTAACACCACAATGGGATGTCCATATGAAGACTGGCATGTGAATATTTAAAGTCACTTTATTCATAATGGACCAAAACTGGAAAGAACCCAAATGTTCATCCACTGGGACTGGGTAAACAAATTCTTGTATATCCATACATGGAATTCTACCCAGCAATAAAAAGGAAAGAACCACTGATACATGCGCTAACATGGATGAATTTAAAAATCATTATGCCAAGTGAAAAAAGCCATCCATAAAATACTACGCAATGTATGACTTGTGTATAAGAAGTTCTAGAAAAGACAGAACTGTAATGGCAGACAGCAGATTAGTGACTGCCAGGGCTGAGAGTTGGGGGAAGGGTCAGGAGAAAACTTTTCAGGTGATGGAAATATTCTGTGTCTTGACTATTGTGTTGGTTACATGACTGTATTTATTCGTCAAAACTCATCAGATTGCATTTTTCCAATTGATGATCGGGTAATGAATGTAAATTGTACCTCAAGACAGCTAATTACAAAAGTTCAGAGGTGAGATCTGGGAGAGACATATAAATTTTAGACTGATTAGCGTATAATTGAGAGTCCCTGAGTGGTGCAAACAGTTAACACACTTGACTGCTAACCTGAAGGTTGACGATGTGAGTCCACCAGGAGGCTCCTCCTTGGAAAAAAAAGCCTGAAAATCTACTACCATGAAATCATTGATTGAAAACCCTATGGAACACAGTTCTACTGTCATACACCCGGGGTTGCCATAAGCCAAAATTACTTGATGGCAACTGGTTGGTTATTAAAACCAAACCCATTGCAGTCAAGTCAATTCCGACTCATAGTGACCCTGTAGGACAGAGTAGAACTGCCTCATAGAGTTTTCAGTGAGCGCCTGGTAGATTGAAACTGCTGACCTTTTGGTTAGCAGATGTAGCGCTTAACCACTATGCTACCAGGGTTTCCAGTTGGTTACTGGAGCATATAATCGGTATTTAAAACTATAAAACTGAGTGATATCACTGAAAAAAATAACAAGTTTAGAATATATAGAAAAGAAGTCCAAAGATTGAATCCTGGGGCTCCCCAGTGTTTAGAAACTAGGGAGATGGATAGAAAGGAGTTGTCATTGAGGAAAACCAATGGAAGCCAACTGATAAAAGTATTTCATGAAGAGGTGAATGATAATCAGTGTCAAATGCTGTTAATGAACAAAAAATATGAAGAGTGAATATTTAGCAATCAGAAATTCATATTTGTCCTTGACAACAGCATTTTGTCTGGGGCTGCTTGGAGGTGGTTCAGAAGAGAATGGGTGCAGATAAATTAGAGACACTGAATATAGACAACTCCAAATTAGGAGTTTTATTGTAAAAAGAAGGGGTGTAATGGACTGGTACTAAGTTAGCAAGAGGGTTTATTAATATTTTTTAAAGATGGTAGCAATGTTAGCATGTTTTATGGGAAAAGTTCAGCAGAGAGAAACATTTATGATACAGGAAAAAGAGGGGATATTTGCTAGAGTGATGTCAGTGAGCAGGAAAAAGTTGATGGGATCTAGTAGACAAGTTGAAGCATTGGCCTTGGGTAGGCATATAGACAGTTCATCCATATTAACAGCAGAAGAAGTTACAACGTATGGGCAAATATATAGTTAGGTGGGTAGATGTTTTGGTGGGAGCTTCTGGGAGTTCCTTCCCATTTACTTCTATTTACTCAGAGCTGTAGGGAGCAAGATCATCAGCTGAAAATGAGGATGGAGTTTTTGGAGGTTTGAGGAAAGAGTAGAAGATATGAAATAGTCATATAGGGTGGGAGTTTGAATGAACTAGAGAAATACGTCATGATTGTTGGGCAGCATTAAGGGCCAACTTGAGCAGAGTGACCGTCAATTTAAAGTGAAACCAGTCAGCATGGTACTTTGTTCTTCTCCAGATTCATTCACCTACAAGGATGCAGGCACAGAGTGGATGTCGAGAAGGACTTACCTAGTATTAAGATTTTTCCAGGGGAGAATGACAAGGTATAAGAAAGGCAAGGGAATTGGAGAATATAGGCAAGGGAATGATTATAATGATTGACTGTGGAATTTAAGCTGTGAAAGGAAATGAGTGAGGACATGAAGGAAGTGCAGAGTGGTGAAATGTTGGTAGGATCAATGGATTATAGGATATAATAGGGTGTCAGGACTGTTTAAGGAGCCCTGGTGGTGCAGTGGTTAAAATGACCGACTGCTAATTGAAAGGTCGGAAGTTCGAAACCACCAGCTGCTCTGTGGGATAAAGATGTGGAAGTCTGCTTCCATAGAGATTTACAGCCTGGGAAACCCTATGGGGTCACTGTGAGTCAGAACTGACTCGACAGCAATGGGTTTGGTTTTTTAGGGATTGTTTAAGTCAGGGTACTAGAGAGATTAAGTCAGAAATATGGGAGACAATGGTTGGTGAAGGAATTCTTAAAATTGCCAGTTGGGAAGGGATAATGACAAAGCTAGCGTTTGACAATGAGAGTGAATGTCTATCTGAGATAGGTAGGGAATAAGATGATTGGCAGAAAGGAGGTTGAGGCTGACAGTGTTCATGCCCTGGGTCACATTCCCGTGGCTCACCTCTGATGTCAGCAGCAGCTGTGGTGAACAGTGCCTGTGCTTGTTGACACCCTCCCACCACAAGGACCTGCTTGTCCCTGCCTTTCTGCAAGGCAGACTGGAAGCATGGAGGAGTTTATGTATCTGGCAACAAATCTAAACCAGCTGGGAACAAGAGTCGATGAATAAATGTCCCAGAAGTTCTATGTGGTTCCTCCAAGGGTCTCCAGTGAGACTGAGTCCCTATTGACTATTGCGGTAAGTAATCCAAAACCTACACCTTCTCTACATCACTCTTTCTGCTCTCTCAATTACTTCTGGGAATCTTATGTCAAATAAACTACCTGCATCCAAGAACTTGTCTCAGGCTCCGCATTAGGGAAAACCAAATCAAGGAACTGAGAAGCCAATTTATTCAAAGTGTTATCCAGTTGGATATTTAAAAGATAATAATAATGTTGGAGAGAATTAAGTAAGCTAGGAGTTCAAGTCTACAAGGAACAAGAGGGAGCATTACTCAGCACATAGCATAGTGCCTGGCACTTAGTAACACTTCAGTAAGTATTTGTTGAATGAACAATGCATGGAACACACTGATCCTTCACAACCCTGTTCTTGTGAATTTCAGTTTTCCTACCATAGGAACTTCTTGAAGAATCTGCCTGATACCCACTGTGGGACATCTGTACCAAACTGACCTGACAAATAGGAAAGGTGAGATGGATTCTAAAGTCTAGGTTGAGGTAAGAAACCATCACTAAGTGGGAAAATCAATGTAGCTGCTTTGAATTTTCTGTAATAGGAAAGGTCTGGATATTTACTGAAAATGATCAAACTGGAACCACTCTCTGTAGCTTGGGAAACTGCAACCAAATACCCTAAGCCCACTAAAGATGACCTCATCTTCCTTACCTTCTTCAAACTGTGCTCAGAAAACCTCTTTTTGGGTGCGAGTATTCTCATAGGATGCTTTAATGGAATGTAGGGGTCTTTCTATTGCTGCACTTCTTTTGTATTGAAGGTATCTAAATTAATGAAATGTTGCTATAGATTCATTAAGAAATACGTTATAGCTTTAATATTAGTGTTTCTCTAGTGTATACCTAAATGGTTCCTGAAAGCAAAACAATGATATAGGCAGTTGATTAACTTTAAACATCATCTCTAAATGAAACATAGCGTATTTATAAGTAAAGAGTTGATTAATGTTGAACAGGAAAATGAGAGAAACTGATGGAAATATTCACCAAGGAATTATATCTGAGATGTTGAGTTTCCAATTGTAATGTTTTATCTTCATAATGAAAATTGTCATTAGGAAGGTGGCAGAAGTAGGTTGTTACTGCTAGTAATGAAATAAGGCATGAAACACTTGAGAGTATATTCATAAAATTGTATTTATTGGTACAAAGGAAAATTATCTCATTTATGTTTCAGAGAAAGACAGTCATGTACAGGTTAAAGGCAGAGATTCTACTATATGATTCTAATACTTTTAAACATTACACAGAATAGACCATTTGTTTTTAAATGGCTAAATACCATGAAAGAGAATACCTTCATTAAAAATTTTTTTTAATGGTTTTATAACTAATAAAATCATGTAGTTCCACAAGCTTATAATTTATGACATCTATTTATCTACCAATCTAGACAGAGAAAGAAGGAGAGATGCTTCTGAAATATTCTGGGTATCTTAATTAACTCATTGTAGAAAACAAAGAAAATATAGATAAATAATAAAAAGAAAATCATATCCACACATAATTCCACCCCAGAGATCCTTACCATACTTTCCCAAATAATGTGCACACACAATGCATGACATAGCACGCTTACGAAAATAATGCATGGTTGGCAAAAATGTATTATTTGCATAAAATATGGCACTATCCTCGTGGCACAGTGGTTAAGCACTTGACTGTTAACCAGAAGATCGGCAGTTCAACACACAAGCTGCTGCATGGGAGAAAGATGTGGCAGTCTGCTCCCGTAAAGATTTATAGCTTTGGAAACCATATGGGGCAGTTCTACTCCATCTATACAGTTGCTATGAGTTGGAATCGACTTGATGACAGTGGGTATTATCAGAATATCATATTTTGGGAGGGCAAGTTGGCAATTTGTATCAAAAGTCAAATTATCAAAAGATATACCTATTTCTTGACCAAGAAAATGATTTATTTTAATAGTTATGAATGGTGCCGAGGATGTTTATTGCAGTGTTGTTAATTATAGTTTAAAACTTAAACTAACATATATAAAGCTATTTGTTAAATTCATCATGGTCTAGCTATATAATCAAACACTAAGTAGCCAATAAAAATGATACTATCAAAGAATATATAATGACATAGAAAATCTTCACTTTATATGGTTAAGTGAAAACAGTAGTGTCTAAAATAGCATACATTATGACTTAAATATATGTGTGTGTGTGCCTGTGTATAGGAGTCCCTGGGTGGTGCAAACCATTAATGTGCTTGTTTGCTCACTGAAAGGTTGGCTATTTGAGTCCACCCAGAAGGGCCTTGAAAGAACAGCCTTGGGATCTAGTTTAGAAAACCCTGTGGAGCACAGTTCTACTGTGACACACATGGTGTCACCATGAATCAGAACTGACTCCATGGGAACTGGTTTGATTTTTGGTTTGTGTGTGTATATCTGTTTATCTGTCTGCCTGTCTGTCTGTCTCTCTCTCTAATCTATCCATTTGTGTGTTTGTGTGGAGAAAAGACTTTAAGTATACATTTTCATGATGACTATCAGTGGGTGGTGAGTGTTTCAATTTTCTTTTTGTTATCCATGTTTTAAAAATTTTCTACAATAAACAATGTTCTTTTAAAAAAGTAACACAAACAATTATGAGTATTATAAAATATACAACATAACAGACATCTCTAAATGGAACCATTAAGTTATAGACATTTGAGAAATGGGCACATTTATCAAAGACTTTATAAAAAATATAAAATATCCAAATATCTCTACTAAAATCTTTATTCAGAAATTAGAGGAATATACCTAGAAGTAGCAGAAGGCTTAAGAATAGGAGGTATGGGGATAAACCAAATTTAATTTAAAATAGCCTTTAAGGCTAGCCAACTCTTTTATCTTTTCACAGAGAATTGGTGGAAAATGGGGGCGAGGCCAAAATAGCAGAGTAGTCAGATGCTTCCGGTGGACCCTCTTACACAAAGATCCCAAAAAACAAGCGAATCGATTATATATGACAATCTAGGAGCCGTGAACATCAAAGGCAAAGTTGAAGAACTGGACTGAGTGGCAGGGGGAGGGAGAGACAGTTCAGAAGCAGCAAGGAGTTGCCAGACCTGACCTGGCGAGATCTTGAGCCCTTCAGGCCTGATCAGCTCAGGGGTAAGCGGTAAGGCAGGCAAACATTGGTGCTCGGGAGGCATATTTTGCACAGGAAGAGACCCAGCCACTGAGAGTCTACTCGGCCACACAGAACCAGTGACAAGCAGCCCTGGATCGCTGAAAGATAAGTATTTGCGTCCAGCCTACTGCATAGATCAAAAACACCCCCATTGGGGAAAAACCTCTCTTACATTTACCTCTCTGCTCCCTGCTCTGCACTGGGTCCCGGACCAGCTTAAGCAATTGCCGAGTCCCCTGGGCCAGAAGTAGGATCTGTCACACTCCTTGAGCCATTTTCCTGGCCTTGGAGAGTCAACAAATTAACACAAGGGAAAAATAATCTGCTGGCTCCCCTAAGCCAGGAACTCAGGGTAGCCACAGCTCCTTTGCCTAGGCACAGGCATAAGGGATCCACAGACTTTGAATGCATTTCCCCCTGCATAGACTTGTGTGGGCCCATTTCAACAGCGTAGACCCTCATTACCACAGTACAACAGGGTATATACCTGAAGTCCAACTTCAACTGTTTCAGCTGTGAAGTGGCAGGTTCATGATATTTGACACTGCTCTGCCCGTTAAGCAGGGTTTTCATCTACCCGCATCAGGGGCCTGAGGACTGGTGGCTCCACCCATGCCACCTAGCCAGCTGTGAGAGGGGCCCAAAAATAAGAGGTGCCCCCCAGTCCTTATAGCCAACAGTATTCGGTGCTCATAGTCCAGCTACAAAACCCACCCACCTACACGTTCTAGGGAACAGGGACACACATTCTTCCTGGACACTTGGGGGCACCCGTCGGCCACCTCCCTTGCTCAGAGTGTGACCCCCTTCTGCAGCCAGCTGCCTGTGCCTACACCAATCACCCATGCCTGTCTAGGACTGTAGGTGAGAGACTGCACCACACACTTGGTGGCTATCTACCTGGGCACCTGAGCTGAATCCGTACAGGAGGAGTGGGTAGACTCCTGAGCTCACATACCTAGTAACAGATCTAA
>NW_004443945.1:29351884-29353114 GCF_000243295.1 Trichechus manatus latirostris
CATATATAAAGCCTTGAAGGAAAAAAACTGCCAGCCAAGAATTTTATATCCAGCAAAACTGTCTCTCAAATATGATGGCAAAATTAGGGCATTTCCAGAGAAACAGAAGTTTAGGGAATTTGCAAAAACAAACCAAAATTACGAGAAATACTAAAGGGAGTCCTTTGGTTAGAAAATCAGTAACATCAGATAACAACCCAAGACTAGAACACAGGACAGAGCGACCAGATAGCAACCCAGATAGGGAATTCACAAAAAAAACAAAAACAAACAAAAAAAAAGAACAAAGCTAAAACACTGTAAATAGGGAAACAGAGATGTCAGTATAGAAAAGATGACAACATTAAAATAAAAAAGAGGGACTTAAAAAATGTGGACATAGATTTTTCATATGGAGAGGAAGTCAAGGCAATATAAAGACATAAAAGGCTGGTATAAACTTAGAAAAATAGGGGTACATATTAAGGTAACAACAAAGGAAATTATCAATCCTACAAGTCAAAATAAAAAAAAAAAATAAAGACAGCAAATACAAAATCAACAACAATGAAAAAGATGAAAATACATAAAGAAAACCAACTCAGCACAGAAAATTAACTGGAACAAAGAAACTGTGAAGCACACACAAAAAAAGACATCAAAATGACAGCACTAAACTCATACCTGTGAATAATTATGCTGAATGTAAGTGAACTCAATGCACCAATGAAGAGACAGAGAGTGGCAGATTGGATTAAAAAACATGATCCGTCTATGTGCTGCCTACAAGAGACACACCTTAGACTTAAAGACACAAAGTAAAACTCAAAGGTTGGAAAAAATATATATCAAGCACACAACACTCAAAAAGGAGCGGGAGTGGCAATATTAATCTCTGACAAAATAGACTTTAAAGTAAAATCCACCACAAAGGATAATGAAGGACACTATATAATGATTAAAGCGTCAGTACACCAGGAGGACATACCATAATAAATATTTACGCACCCAACGACAGGGCTCCAAAATACATAAAACGAACTCTAATAGCACTAAAAAGAGAGATAGACAGCTCCACAATAGTAGTTGGGGACTTCAACACACCACTTTCAGTGAAGGACAGAACACCCAGAAAGAAGCTCAACAAAGACACGGAAGAGCTAAATGCTGCAATCAACCAACTTGATCTCATAGGCATATACTGAACACTCCACCTAACAGCAGCCAAGTATACTTTCTTTTCCAATGCAC
>NW_004443945.1:29353758-29370062 GCF_000243295.1 Trichechus manatus latirostris
CAATTAAAAAATGGGCAAAGGATATGAACAGGCACTTCACCAAAGAAGATATTCAGGCAGCTAACAGACACATGAAGAAATGCTCACGCTCATTAGCCATTAGAGAAATGCAGATCAAAAGTACAATGAGATATCATCTCACCCCAACAAGGCTAGTATTAATCCAAAAACCACAAAATAATAAATGCTGGAGAGGTAGTGGAGAGACTGGAACACTTATACACTGTTGGTGGGAATGTAAAATGGTATAACCCCTTTGGAAATCGATTTGGCACGTCCTTAAAAAGCTAGAAATAGCAGTACCATATGATCCAGGTATTCCACTCCTTGGAATATACCCTGGAGAAATAAGAGCTGTCACACGTATACATATATGCACACCCATGTTCATTGCAGCACTGTTCATAATAGGAAAAAGATGGAAACAACCTAGGTGCCCATCAACAGACAAATGGATAAACAAATTATGGTATATCCACACAATGGAATACTACACAATGATAAAGAACAATGATGAAGTTGTGAAACATAACATGAAGGAAGCTGGAGGGTGTTATGTTGAGTGAATTTAGTCAGTCACAGAAAGACAAATATTGTATAAGACCACAATTATAAGTACTCAAGAGAAGGTTTAAACACAGAAGAAAACATTCTTTGATGGTTGCAAGGGTGGGGAGGGAGGGTGAGGGTTATTTACTGACTAGATAGTAGGTAACAATTATCTTAGGTGAAGGGAAGGACAGCACATACTACAGGGGAAGTCAGCACAACTTGACTAAACCAAAGCTAAGAAGTTTCCTGAATACAATCAAACACTTTGAGGCACAGAGTAGCAGGGGTAGGTATCTGGGGACCATGGTTTCAGGGGACATCTAGGTCAATTGGCATAACAAAGCTTATTAAGAAAATGTTCTGCATCCTACTTTGGTGACTGGAGTCTGGGGTCTTAAATGCTTGCAAGCGGTCATCTAAGATGCATCAATTGGTCCCAACCACCTGGAGTAAAGGAGAATAAAGAACATCAAAGTCACAAGGAAAGTATTAGCCCAAAAGACAGAAAATGCCACATAAACCAGAGACTTCATCAACCTGAGACCAGAAGAACTAATTGGTGCCTGGCTACCACTAATAACCACCGTGACAGGGAACACAACAGAGAGTCTCTGATGGAGCAGGAGAAAAGTGAGGTGCAGAACTCAAATTCTAGTAAGAAGACCAGACTTATTGGTCAGAGTGTGATTGAAGGAACCCCAGAAAGCATGGCCCCCGTATTGTCTGTCAGCCCCGAACTAAAATAACTTCCAAGGCCAACTCTTCAGACAGGGATTGGACTGGACTTTGGAACATAAAGTGATACTTGTGAGGAGTGTGCCTGTTAGCTCAAGTAGATAGAAGAGACTAAATGGGCAGCTTCTGTCCGGAGATGAGATTGGAAGGCACAGAGTGTTAGGAGCTGGTTGAATGGACATGGGGAATCAGGGATGAAAAGGAGGAGTGTGCTGTCACAGTATGTGGAGAGCAATTAGGGTCACATAACAACGTACCTATAAATTTTTGTATGGGAGACTAACTTAAAATGTAAACTTCATTTAAACTACAACAGTAAACAAACAAACAAAAAAAGAGAGATTCAGTGAAGGGGAAAGTTGTAGGAAGCTTGATTCTGGTCAAAGGCTGTTTTTTCCAATCCAGCTTTATCAGAAATAAAGCTGAAAGTCTGAAAAAAAAAGAAAAATTGATGGAAAATTACTTCCTTTCAGAAATGAGCCCCAGGAGGTATGGGTGACTCTGGCTGCCTGCCTAGCCACTCTGTTATTCTTCTCTGGAAAGTCTCTGGTAGAGGCCAAGAAGACAAGAACATGGCCGCTGGAGCTATAAACATCTTAATGTTCTTCAGATATCATTCCAATAAGATTTTTTGTCTTTAATAAGGTCCTCTTTGAAAAGCAGAAGGAATGAATATAATAGTGAAAACTTACCATGAAATATTTGTCTAATCCAATTTCTCAACTTTTAGTTAAAATAGAAAATGAATGTTTTATGAGGGAAAAGACAGAAGAACAATGTAGGGGGTTATTGGTTGTGGTGGGAACAGCAGGGACTTTTATCAGCCAGATTCCATATTAATATCGGGTGTCAAGGGTGTCAGAAATTGAGAGTACAGAATGGGTTGGCATGCTTTTTCTATAAAGGACCAGTTAATAAATATTTTAGGCTTTGCAGACCATATGGTCTCCGCAACAGCTACTTGAGTCTGCCATTGTAGTACAAAATCAGCCATGGGCAATACTTAAAAACAAATGAGCATAGGTATATGTCATGGATTGAACTCTGTCCCCCCAAAAAATGTGTGTATCAATTTGGCTGGGCCATGATTCTTGGTATTGTGTGATTTTCCTGTATGTTGTGAATCCTGCCTCTATGATGTTAATGAGGGAGGATGGGTGGCAGTTGTGTTAATAAGGCAGGACTCAGTCTACAAGATTGGATTGTGTCCTGAGGCAATGTCTTGAGATATAAAAGAGAGAAGTCAGCAGAGAGACAGGGGGACCTCATACCATCAAGCAGTGTCAGGAGCAGAGTGCGTCCTTTGGACCGGGGTTCCTGCGCAGAGAAGCTCCTGGTCCGGGGGAACACCAAAGAGAAGAAGGCTGACAGAAAGAAAAAGCCTTCCCCTGGAGCTGACACCCTGAATTAGGACTTTAGCCTACTTTAACTGTGAGGAAATAAACTTCTCTTTGTTAAAACCATCCACTTGTGGTGTTTCTGTTATAGCAGCACTAGATGACTAAGACAGTATATCCCAGTAAAACTTTATTAACAAAAATAGGTAGCAGGAAGGATTTCACCTTCAAGCTATAGTTTGTTGACTTCTGGTCTAGACTTAAGAATGGTGATGGAGAAAGTGTTAATTATGCAGATTAAACCTGAAAGTGTCTGTAGCTTTTGCATTGTGAATAGCACACAAAATTGGGAAAATATTCTTTTTGCTTTTTAAAACTATTGTTCAGTAAAGGAATCACTCACATCATTGATAAATGAGTGAAGTTCCAGCATACACCTCTGTTGTTTCATTTTTCTCTTACTTATTAATTAATGTAAACAAAAAGATAAACTAGCATGTATACCTGAACTCATAGAGCTTGTTGTTAAAACTTACCAGCATGCCACTGCTTCCCTCCCAGGCGGCCCCTGGCACTGATCCTTCTCCTCTGACTTGTGCTGAGAACTCTGAAACCATGCAGAGATGTGGAGACTTGTTTTCTAAAATGAGACTTTCAAGTTCTGCTCCAGGGTGACTTTCTTTCTGTTACTATACAGAGTATGACTGACAGCTTCTTTCATCAAAGAAGCAAAATTTAATTTCTGATATATCAGCCCACTATATTTAGATAGGTTTTAAACACATCTTATACAAGTAGTGGGGAGAAAATTCTGGTGATTGAATTCCTCATAGGAAGAATCTCTTGTTTCAATAAATCACTGTGAAGGGCCACGCCACCTGAGTGTGGAAAGATGGAGACCAGAAAGTGGTCGGGAAGGAGAGAAGAGAAAAAAAGAAATGGCTGAATTGCTTTGAATAAGAAAATGAGAGAATTTTGTGATTACTATGTGCCAGACGATGTTCTAGCCACTGGAAACTGAGTGGGGAGCAGGACAGAAAGGACTCCTGTTTTTAAGTAGTATATTTTCTGGTCTAGCTGGAATGAAAGTGAACAAGAGCTGAAGGTTCAGAGAACTAGAGAGAATTCAACAGAGGCAGGACATAATAGTAAGAGGCAAATATGGTAAATTTAACCCTGACAAGGATCATCGGAAATATGCGTTGTGGGGGAGGGATACTAGAGATAGTACCCTATGTGGTGTGGAAGGAGCCCTCATGGCATAGTGGTTAAGAGCTTGGCTGCTAACCAAAAGTTTGGCAGTTAGAATCCATCAGCAGGTCTTTGGAAACCCTATGGAGGTGGTTCTCCTCTGCCCTATAGGGAACTATGAGTTGGAAATGGTTTGGTATTTTTTTGGTAGTAAGGAGGTTTAAGCTAATTTTTTTTGAAATCTCTCTTTTTTTTTATTGCACTTTAGATAAAGGTTTACAGAGCAAATTAGTTTCTCATTAAACAATTAATACACGTATTGTTTTGTGACATTGGTTGCCATGTCATCACTCTCCCCTTCTCGACCTTGGGTTCCCCATTACCAGCTTTCTTGACCCCTCCTGACTTCTCGTCCTTGCCCCTGGACTGGGGTACCCATTTAGTCTCATTTTGTTTTATTGGCCTGTCTAATCTTTGGCTGAAGGGTGAGCCTCAGCAATGACTTCAGTACTGGTTAAAAGGAAGTCTGGGGACCATACTCTCGGGGTCTCTCCAGTCTATGTCAGACCAGTAAGTCTGGTCTGTTTTTGTGATTTAGAATTTTGTTCTACATGTTTCTTCAGCTTTGTATGGGACCCTCTATTGTGATCCCTGTCAGGGCAGTCGGTGGTGGTAGCTGGGCACCATCTAATTGAGCTAATTTTAAAACAACAAAAAGATGACTCCAGAAGTCGAGAGGCATGGAGACAGCTGATGTCGAACTACATACATCAATCCAAGACAGCCGTTGTTTTTTTGCTGTCTTTCCTTTTGCTCATCCCCTCCCCCCACCAAATGACACAGTATCAGATATTCTGTAAAATCTTGATTTAATTAATGCTGGAAAGATGCCACTAGTGATGATTATGTTACATGTGCATGTGACTGAAATGAGAAACTCTTGACTGGGACACACTCATCTGATTTAGAGCCACTTTTATACTAATGCTTTCAAAATAGGATAAGACAGTGATACAGCCTTCTACAATACCATACACACACACACTTTGCATTTGGGCCAACATATAAGCTTACTTCCTGAGGGTTTGAATTTTAGCTCTTCACAGTGTTAAGAATTATTGTGTTGTGAAATTTTTTCTTGGAATGAACTTGTACATCTGTCAACTTAAAATCTGTATAATGCAAGGAATAGTGGAGTAGATTCTTCCAGAGTGCCAGCTGTGTCCTGGGATTATATGGAGTTACCCCCCAGCAAACCGCATTAATTCTTTATTTTAAAGTACTCTACTAAATGTTGTTGTTTCTTCATCTTAAAGGAAAACACAATGCTACTGTGTAGCACCTAAAACTCAGAATCACATAGATGTATAGTAGAAACTCTAGGCTGAAAAAGGAAACAAAAAACAAAAGATTGGTCAAACACTTTCTGCTGCTTTCATAAATAAATGAAACCACAGTATAAAAGTCCGTTATTAAGAAGTCTAAATGTTTCAACTTAAAAAGTGAATTCAGCAACAACCTACTAGATATGGCTTCACTTTCAGGCTAGTTTATGTGCTGAATCTCTCTAGCTTCATGCGTGTTCTCACCATAAACAGAATGCAGTTTGGGTTGTCTGAAGAGAACAGATCTTTTCTTTAGTCTACTCTTCATATTCACTAGAGCTGACTTCTGGAAATATTAGGAGTATAAATCTTCATTTATTTTCTTTTTTATAGTAGTAAATATATATGTAACACAATGTGACATTTCAACAGTCTTCACATGGACAGTTCAGTGACATTAATTATGTTCATCATATTCTACCATCACCTTTATCTGTTCCCAGATTTTACCATCACCCTTAACAGAAGCTAGGTGTTACCTAAGCATTGAGTCTTTCTTTCCCCCTCCCTTGTGCCTACCTCTGGTAATGACTAATAAACTTTGGTCTCTATACACTTGCCTATTTTAGGTATTTCATACAAATGGGATCATGTAATATTTGTCCTTTTGTGACTGACTTATTTCATTCACCATAATGTTTTCAAGGTTCATCCATGCTGTGGCATGTATCAGGACTTAATTTCTCTTTATGATAAGTAATAGTCCACTGTATGTACATACCACATTTTGTTTATCCATTCATCTGTTGATGGACATTTAAGTGGTTTCCATCTTTTGGCTATTATGAATAGTGTTGTAATGAACATTGATGTACAAGTATCTGATTGTGTTCCTGCTTTCAGTTCTTTGGACTATATACCTAAGATCGGGATTGCTGAGTCATCGGTAGTCCTATGTTAACTTTTTGAGGAACTGCTGCCAAACTGTTTTTTGCAGAGGCTGTACCGTTTTATAATCCCACCAGAAATGGGTGAGGGAAGGTCCTAAGGAATTTGTACAATTTCCTTGAAAATGTACTTTGAGAAGCTAGCCACTGGATGTCATTGTTGCAACACAAAGATGGAATCAAATACATTGGCTTCTTATTAGGAGATGGAGCTGAGCGAAGGTTGGATGTGACAACTTCTAGTCTGTGGCAACACATCTGTTTAAAAAGTACATTCAAATAAAAGAGACTTCTTAATGCAATCCAATTACAGTGCTTTTTCTATAGCACAAGGAACTTGTTGGAAGATTTTATTTTTAAAATCTTCCCAGTATATTTTTTCCATGCTCTCCTGTCTCTGTGTCTCTATGACTTTGCTAAACCTACTAAAGATCACCCAGAATTTGATTTTTCTCTTTGTTGGTATGTTTTGTAAGTCTTGTTATTTTCAAACATTTGCATTCACTATAAATTGGTCTAACTAAAAGAGTGGTAGAGTCCCCTGAAAGGAAGATAGCCGTCATTTATCTTGCTTAACCATACTCAAGTTAGAGGCTGAGCAACCATAAACCATTAATGGGTGATTGCTTTGAAGGTTTATGCATTTAAGGGAAGAAATGTGGTACTTTTGCTCATTGCCTCCCAGCTGCCACCTTCCTCCCCACTCTCAGTAGCTCTTTATGCAGTATTGTTCCCTCCTTGTGACAGAGATATCCTGCACTCTCCTGAGGGTGTGATGGTAGCCTGTGACACCTCACTCCTCTAAATGGCACATTTAGAGATATGTCTCGGGCAATATCCTATAGTGGTCAAGAACTCAGTCAGTCTTGTGTTCTAATCATGGAGATGCCACTTGGGGCCACCTTGGGCAGTTTGCTTAATCTCTCTGACCTTTAGTTTTTCCGTTTGTAAGTGGGTATCATCCTTCCCATCTGGCAGGTTTGTTGTGAAGATTAAATGAGGTAACATGTAAAGTTGAAACATTTAGACTTCTTAATAACTGACTTTTATACTGTTCTGTCCAATCTCCCTTTCTTATCCTTTAATGACTTTTTAGGCAGATCCTATAGCGTTCAGCTCATTTAAAGTTATTAAAACTCAGTCCAGTCCAGTTTAAAACTTCCATGCTCAGCAAAGCTCTATACCAATGATACTCAGATTTTAGCACGTATCAGAATCATCTGGGAGTTGTTGTTGTTGTGTGCCCTTGAATCAATTCTGAATGACAGTGACCCTGTATGACAGTGTAGAACTGCCCCAAAGGGTTTTCTAGGCTGTAATCTTTATAGGAACAGATCACCAGGTCTTTTCTCCCATGGAGCTGCTGGTGGCTTTGAACCATGGATCTTTCAGTTAGCAGCCAAGGGGTTTACCATTGTGCCACCAGGAGGGCTCCTTTCACCTGGTAGTGTAGGGGAGGGAGCGTTAAAAACAAATCACTAGGACATTGCCCCAGAGTTTCTGATTAAATAGGTCTGCAGAGGGGCCTGAGAATTTGTGTTTCTAACAAGTTCCCAGTGAAGCCAATGCTGCTGTGGTGGGTGGAGGGGTATTTGAGAAGCATTGCTTACACCTTCCCTCCTGCCTTTTCTAGGCTCTAATGTGCTAGAGCTCAGTGTGTTGGAGTAGAGAGGAATGAGAGGGAAAAGGGCAAACTTCTCTTAGCTGGCTGCAGCTGTTGTTGCCTCTTACGTGTTGCTGTCCTCTGGTACCACTACTGGCTGTTGATGTCTTCTGTCCTTGTGGTCAGCATCCAAGTGCTTGCTCTCTTGGGGTGTGGATTTTTTGAGGGGCCCTGATAAGTATGTGTTTCCTCACTGCACAATTTCCTGACATGTTAGATTCTGCTCTGGTTTGGTCCCTCCTCACCTCACCTTTGTCCCCACCACTGATGGTGCACACCAGTCTCTTGCTGCTCTGTGCCCTTCTAAGACAGGCTCCACAAGACTGCCCGAGTGACCTTCTAAGAGCCTAAATTGGATTATATTTTTCTGTTGTCTCCCACTCTTATTTCTCTTGCTCAACTTCTGCTTAAAACCTTTCATAAAATCTCAACTCCTTAATGTGGCCCCCAAGATCTTGAATGATCTGACCTCATTCTGTCTCTCCAACCAGAGTTAACTATTTGAGCCTCTCACTCCCAATGCTTCCATCCCAAATCTTTTCCTCACTCAGGGCCTTCCCATGCTGTCTCTCTGCCTGAGCTGTTCTTTCCCAAATCATCACATGACTGGCTCATTCTCTTCCTTTGGTCTTGGACTAAGCATCACCTCCTCCGAAGGCCTTTCAACATCTAATCTTGTTTCCTCTTATTATACCTTCTCATGGTACTTTGTTCTTTACTTCCATTGGACTTTTTGCAATTTGTAATTATATGTTTGTTTGTGTGTTTATTTGTTTAATGTATCTTTTCCTGCCATATTATAAGCTACATTAGAGGAGAAACCTTCCCTGTTTTGTACCCCAGTGCATACTTAGGGTCTAGGACAGTACTTTACACATAATAGGTGCTCAGTAAATATTGATTGAATGAATGCATAATTGAAGGAACGAAGGGAGGGTCATTTGGGCTGGTATTCTTGAGATTCCAGACAGATCTTCACTCCAGACTGAAAGATCAAGTGTCAGTGTTCAGCCAAATATTCAGAGAGGAGGTAATGGGCTGGTTTTGGTGCAGACAGTCATAGGAAGGACTTGTTCTCTGTGTTAGGATTACATATGGGCTCAAAACAGGGGAATGGTCCCTAAAATTACAGATGTTACTTGGTAGGTAGTACAGTGTATTTACTAAGAGTTCTGGCTTTTGACTCTGCTAAGTGAATTAGTTTGGGTCCTCTGAGAAGCAGATGCCAAGACGAGATTGAAGTACAAGAGATTTATTGGGGATAAAACCTGGAATATACATGCAAAGTTGTGTGAATGCACACATATACATGCACACAGTTTAAATAATGATAATACAGTAAATAGCCACAAATCCACACCAAGGTTAAGAAACAGTATGGCTAGGACATTAGAAGTCTCCTGAGTTCTCTTCTCTGATCACTTTCCTCTTCTTCCTCTCTCAGAGCTTATCCAACTTCTAAATTTTTTGTTAATCATTCCTTTGTGGTTCGTTACTATTTTACCAGGAAGATTTATATCCCTAAACTAATATTGTTTATTTTATCTCATTTTGAACCTTAAACACTGTGTGTGTTTGTGTGTGTGTATATACACACACACATATGTATATATATAATGTGATTTGCTTCATTCACTCAGTAATATGACTAATATTCTTGTATATTGATGTGTATGGCTGTAGTTCATTCATTTCCTTGCTATACAGTATCAACTATTTGATTATATTGTAATTTCTGCATTCATTCTGTTGTGGATGGAATTTTGGTGTTTCCAGTTTTCGTTATCATGAGCAGTAATGCTGTGAGCTTTCTTGTAGATGTCTCCTGTTGTGCATGCACAAGAGTTTCTCTATGCCACTTAGGAGTATAATTACTTAATTATAAGGTATGCATGCTCAACTTTACCCAGTAATGCCTAACTATTATACAAATGGTTGTACCAATTTGCACTCTCACCACCAGTGGAAGAGTCTATTTATTTTTATAGCACAAATTTCCCAACAGTCAGCTTTAAAAGACTTTCCCTCATCAGAAGGACAATGATTGGAATCAGTCACTTCAAAATGAAATGCTTGAGAGGAGGAAACTGACAGCTTTAGTAAATTTTTCTGGCAAGTGAGTAAATTTAAAATAAATGTATTTTAAGAGTATAAACCTTGAGAGAGTTTAATTAACGTTTAGAGGAGATTACAGCACAAATGTTTAGGAACCAAAATTCCCCTTTCATGTCCAATACCAATTAATTCTTCTCCTCTCCCATTTCTAATTTATCAGCCAACTTCTGCCGCATTGATAGTGCTGCTACAATATTCTCCTTGGCGGTGATTTTAAACCCAAGGGGATAAATTTACCAAGCAGTGAACTTATAAAAGTGAGACCCATCTTACACTTTGTATTAAGTGGAATTTCTAAACTCATGATGAGTACGAATTAGGAGATTGGGGAGATCTTTAATCTCTGAAAAAAGAATAGTCTAAAATTATATATATATATATATAACATTTATCAAGAAGATCATGGTCTATTCCCTTATCTTCTTGAAGAGAACAACTTGCGCTTTAAAATTAAGTGCCAAAATTTAGGGTAGATGTCATGCATAATTAGAGCAATTTGAGAAATTTTTCTCAAAATTGTGCTTTCCATACTTTTGAGATTTATGGGTACATTGAAATGAATTGCATAGGAAATCACTTGGAATTTAAAATATTAATTTTTTTATTATGTGTCTGAGAAAATGGTTTTTATTGTGTCTTGGTAGGTAGAAGAGAGAAAGAGAGGTGGATAGGAGGGACAGAGTGAATTGTAATAATAATGAATTGCCATCCAAGCAAGAGAGGTTTCTATTCAAAAGCTAAAAGGAGTAATATTGCCTCTCCAGGGTGTACAAATGTGAGTCTGCTCCTCCCTGGGAGAGAGGCAGGAGTCAGGATCATTCACTGATATATAATTTAGCCCAAGTTCCTTAGGAAAAAGAACCTGAGGCAAAACTTACATGCTAATGCTTTATTGGGGCCTGTAATCCCAGGGGAGGGAAAGTGTGGCAAGGCAGGATGGAGAATAAATAAAAGGTAGTGTGCTACTGAGCTGATTATGTCTTTATAGGTAACACAGCCAGTTGCTTAATCACGTAGGACATTTCCAGAGAGGTCATCTGGAATCTCTTTGTCTTAGAAAAGTCCACTGGGATAGGAGAGGAGGAAGGGCAAGGAATTTGCCTGACATTTCCCACTTGGTCACCTCCTGACTCTCATTCATTATATTTTCCCTCTGGGGTGTTAATCCCTCTGCACATCTGGGTTGTGTTAGCCAGCCCCTGCTTGTGCTGTTGGAGAATCCAGATCCCATGCCTCATGTTGAATCTAAACCTGGAAGTGGTGGGAAGAGTCAGAGCCTTGGTGGGTCAGCTCAGATTGGGCTTGGCCACAGGTTGGATTTGGCCTCCACTCTTAAACGAGGAGGTGGCTGGTAACAACCAGCAGTTTTAACAGAGAAGCTGATTGTGCAGACTGGGGCCAGCTGGATGAGTAGATGCCTCAGTGGGCTGAGCTGGCCTAGCCACTGTACCTGTTGACCCAGGCCACTTATGTATGGGAAGCTGGAGTGGTTCGTCCAGTGGCCTTGGGATTGCCCCAGTTAATTCAGTCCCAATTATCTCAAAAAAATCTGGATTAGGATTCAGAATGCTTCTCTTCTTCTTTATAAAAACCACCTAGGGTTGTGCTTGTGCAAGTGTTTATGAGCCTACTTCCTTTTCTTTAGGGGAGAGAGTTGGAAAAATGGAACTAGGAGAAAGATGAGAAGCACAAGGGAGATGGGCCATTGAGAACATAAATTTACTTTTCCATTGACGTGCATGTCTCTCTTACTGACAGTAATCTAGGGTAAGAGGAAGCATTCAGGTGCTAAGGTGGGAGATAGAGCTAAGATCGGATAGGGTCTCAGGAAACTGACTTAGCTGTTAAAGTGCAAACCAACCAAATATAGGGTAGTGTCATTCAAATCACCATTGCAATCAAGGGAGCTAGTGGGAGGCCTTGAGCAGTGGGGTTAGGTAGGGTGAGATTCTGGGTGACGGTGCTGGTGTGTAGTCTGGCATGACCATTCATGATTCATTTATGGTGGACATCATGGACATGGGAGCAAGACCAAGCCTCAAGCACTCAGAACTCTAGACAAACGAGCTAGAATTCCAGGTAAGATTACAATCTTTAGTTGAGGACTGAGACCTCAAGGTTAAAGGGAAAAAGGGAAGCAAGGCTGTCTCCCAGAAGCCATATGGGTACTTGTTTCATTCAAACATACTACATGCTAGGTGTGGTTGGAAAATGAGTTTTTTTTTTTTTTTTTTTTTTAGCCAAATGGGGTAGTGATAAGTGATATAGGGGCTGAAAATATGCATGTTATCTTCTGTTGCTTAAAAAATTTTTTTCACTTATGTTATACGAAGTTGGCATTTGTTTTGCAGAAGATGGTCTCTAAAGACCTTAAACAGTCATCACTGTATATCGCAAAAACACAAGGGATTCTTGTTTAGGCTCTGTTACAGAAATTTTCTTTTTTTTTTAAAGTACTCACCCTTTTGTTTTTCAGTTTTGCCTATAATATTAGAAGATTATTTTCTCTGAAAATATTTGATATGAATAACTTCATAATAACCCATGCAGCTATTTTTATTTTACTCTGTATTAATCTACTTTTAAATGGTAAAAATTTTGTTTGCATAAAGATGCCTTGGAAGCAGAAGGGGCCAAATATTTTTTTAAAGCCCCTTTAACCAATTAAAATACATTATTTACAAACTGTTTTGTTCTTGATTTAATGTTGGGAAAGACTAAAATTTTTCTTTTCAAGACAGAGAAGTGTTTCTTGGAAAAAAAAAACATGGTTGACACTCTTGCATGCTTTAAGGAATCACTTCTCTTTTCTGACTAAATTAGAATAAAATTACCTTTCTTAAAAAGGAGACTAAAAAACCAAACCAAACAGAATTTGTGACAATGGACTTGCAGCAATTTGTACCCAATTCCCGTTTTTCCACCTTGCACACATTCCCAGTCCTCATTCTAACAGAAGTCCCTTTCAGAAGTTTTCCGTCTCTAGTGTCTGCTTTTACACATCTTACAGTGACACATCTTTCCTCTGGCAGGTGTTTTGCTCTGCTCTAGACTCTCTTCATCTTTTACCTGTTCTCCCTCTTTTCAGATCACAGCTGGTCAAAGGCAGAGCAGCTTAGAAACCAACAGAGTGGCAAAACAGAGCAGCTGTTGGGGGAACAGAGCATGACATTTGGGAGACGTGGGGGAATTCAAACAAACAAGCTGATGTACATCTTCAGATTAGAACATTTGACTCAGAAATGTTTAGTTGTGCAACTAATTCTTGAGATTGGCAAATCTATCTAGTTAGGTGGGATGGATTCTGCCTTTCATAGTTTTCTTTCCCCCACTCACCTTCATATCCAATAGTGAAGAAAAGAACCCGTGCTTTGGCTACAAAAGGAATGTTACTTTAAGCAAGTCTTGGACACAGTACATAATCAGAAGAGTTAGTAACTGCTCATTTTATCAAACTGGAAGGGGATAGGGAGAGGTTAGAATATAAGTAGGTCCTTTGAAACCCTTGCCTCCGAGTCATTAAATGCTTTGCTTTTCTGTGTCATTTGGCTGGATCTTTTGAGATTCACATTCCTTAAGACGTTTTATAGCTTCAACAATCTCATTTTGTCTCTTTTCTCCTGTGTGCACTTAAAGCAGTTGCATTTGTTTGCTGGGATTTCAACCAGAATCACTTGGTATAATTCAAATTGTCTTACTTTAATCTTACTTCTGTGTAGTCATATTTGCTGTAGTCAAAGATGTCCCTTTGTAAGTTCCTTGGGTCTGTACCTTTTGTATTCACTTTTATGTATTGGTGGTATCTCCAGTAATTCCATGGAGTATCATATCATCACCTATTATCAGATGGCAGGGCCAGGGTCCATCCTCCTCAGTTTATGAATGATGAACATGAGTCTCAGAGAGGAAAAATGTCGTGTGTCCAAGTGCTTCCAGCTTGTTAGTGCAGAGCAAGAGTTAAGGAAGCCCAATACACATTTCACTGTATTACTGGCCTTTTATCATTTTGAGACACATTTGGTCTTTCATCTGTAAGTTATTGTTTATAGTGCATTATATGAATAAATGCACATTTATTATTTCAGTTGGTAAAATAAACCTTTTTAAAACTTTAAACTAATTGTTAAAATTCAGTCATGTCATTAACTTGAGATAAAAATTGACAGAAATTACAAGTGAAATAATATAAAGACCCAATGTTCATGCCTTCTTCTTTTGCTCTTGAATTAGAAATAAGTGATAGAATGCATACTTTCTTTTACTCTTTTATTTACTTGTTCAACAGAAGCTCAGAGAGATTTTCAGTTTAATTCCATATGTTTAGCACTATCCTAGTTGCTAAGCTTCACAAGTGAACATGATGGGATTTACAAATTATAGGGGAAGTCAGAGGATTAAACAGAAAATAACAAGAAAGAATGATAAATATTATGAAAAGGTAGGTAGAAGGAACTATTGTAACACACAAGATAGGGGCCTTTAATCTTTTCTAAGGAGTCAGGAAGGCCTTCTCAAGGAAATGTGCTTAAGATGAGATCTGAAGTATAAGTAGGTGTTGACCAAGTAAATTGGAAGGAAGATGAGGGGGAAAAAGGGAAAGGACCAGTATTCTAGGCAGAGGGAAAAATATGTGCAATGACCTGACAACAAAAGAGAGAGCATGATGGGAAGAACTGAAAACATGGTTTACTGTCAACTAGGCTGGAGTCACAAAATAAATGTGTGATGAAGCCACATGGCTGGAAGGACAGAAGAGAACTAGTGTATGTTGAGTACCTGGTGATGAGAATATCTTGTCTCCAGAGAGCAGTCAATATGATTCACTACCCTGATATTTTGCTTCAACATGCCACTGATTCAATGATGTCATGTCATCTTTGGTGATAGGAGGTGCTGTTATTTGGTCCCCCAAATATTGGTAGTATTCATATTTTAAACAATAATATCGTATAGTGTTACTGTATAGATGTGGCAATATCTGGTCCTCATTTTATGATGTTAGTGAATAGCTGATACTGCTCAATCTAGTTGAAACAAGTTTTCATGGAATACAATTTGTAGGAAATAACGGAGGCTTGGTTTTCATTTCTCAATAATGTAAATCTTTTTTTTTTAGGTACAGAACACAAGAGGAGAGGACTTAAAAATCCCTAAATTTAATGGACCTACTTTCTTGGATAGAACAAAATACACTTTTATATTTGCTTTTATATATTGGTGGGATTAAATATAGTCTACCATTTGATTTTGTGGTAGGATTCAAATATGGTTGAGGTTAATCAAATGGCACTTGAACTCAAATATTGTGTGTTTGTGTGTAACGTAGAGGAGAGATTTGTAGAGAGAAGGAGCAGGGAATTGTACCTTTGCATGGTAGGTATGGGTATGCACATAGTAGGCACTCACTAATGTTTGAGAAGGAACCAATGAATTAAAGGAGAATGCCTTTGAATTCCTTTGACTGGGTGTTAAGTTCTGACCCCTGGGCGTACAGGAAACACACTCTTCACCCTCACTTTAAAAAAAAATGCTAAAATCCATTGCTTTTTTTGTTATAGTGGATGAGAATATTTACTGCTGCAATTACACAGGATCATATAATTGAAAGGACTCACAAAACTCCACGAAGTATACTTACGTAAGGCTTTATAAAGACAAAGGGCACAATTCAGCAGAAGGAGTAAGAGAGCACTGGCAAACATCAGGGAGATTTGAGACAGCTAGGTCCAGCTTTCAGCGTCCTCTCTCGGTTGCACAGGCTGTCTTTGGATCATGAACCATAAAGACATGTGAATCTAAAGCATAAGTTTACTGAGGGATCTTTTACATCCTACTGGTCATGTAGCAAAATGATGCTGTGTAACCAGGTTAATCAGGTGTACAACATCAGTCTATACATTTTCTTTCTTTTTTTTTTATTGTGCTTTAAGTGAAAGTTTATAGTTCAAGTTAGTTTCTCATACAAAAATTTATACACGCATTGTTACGTGACCCTAGTTGCTCTCCCTGTA
This sequence comes from Trichechus manatus latirostris, assembly GCF_000243295.1. Lineage (NCBI taxonomy): Eukaryota > Metazoa > Chordata > Mammalia > Sirenia > Trichechidae > Trichechus > Trichechus manatus. Next base: position 29,369,635 of record NW_004443945.1, read on the forward strand.
ATGTGGCAGCACTCTCCTCCTCTCCACACCGGATTTCCCATGTCTATTCAACAAGCTCCTATCCCTTTTTGCCTTCTCATTTCACTTCTGGAGAGGAGCTGCCCATTTAGTCTTACGTATCTACTTGAGCTAAGAAGCACTCTCTTCATGAATATCATTTTATGTCTTATAGTCCAGTCTAATCTATGTCTGAAGAGTTGGCTTTGGGAATGGTTTCAGTTCTGGGCTAACAGAGAGTCTGGGGGCCATGTCCTACAGGGTCCCTCCAGTCTCAGTCAGACCATTAAGCCTGGTCTTTTTAGTAGAATTTGAGTTCTGCACCCCACTTTTCTTCTGCTCCGTCAGGGACTCTCTGTTGTGTTCCCTGTCAGGGCGGTCATTGGTGGTAGCCAGGCACCGTCTAGTTCTTCTGGTCTCAGGCTGATGGA
>NW_004443945.1:29370205-29373023 GCF_000243295.1 Trichechus manatus latirostris
CTACTCTGTCTCTCGAAGTGTTTGGTTGTATTCAGGAAACTTCTTAGCTTTTTGTTTAGTCCAGTTGTGCTGACTTTTCCTGTGGTATGTGTTGTCCTTCCCTTCACCTAAGATAATTCTTATCTACTGTCTAGTTAGTGAATACCCCTCTCTTTCCCTCCCCACCCTATAACCATCAAAGAATGTTTTCTTCTGTGTTAAACCTTTTCTTGAGTTCTTATAATAGTGGTCACATACAATATCTCTCCTAATTTCACTCAGCATAATGCCTTCCAGATTCATCCATGTTATGAGATGTTTGGTCATTCTTCTTTATCGTTGCATAGTATTCAATTGTGTGAGTATAGCCTAATTTGTTTATCCATTCATCTGTTGATGGATACCTGCTTGTTTCCATCTTTTTACTATCGTCAACAGTGCTGCAGTGAACATGGGTGTGCATCTATCTATTTGTGTGATGGCTCTTATTTCTCTAGGATATATTCTAAGGAGTGGGATTGCTGGATCCTATGGTACTTCTATTTCTAGCTTTTTAAGGAAGCGCCAAATTGGTTTCCAAAGTAGTTGTACCATTTTACATTCCCACCAGCACTGTGTAAGTGTTCCAGTCTCTCCACAACCTCTCCAGCGTTTATTATTTGGTGTTTTTTGGATGAATGCTAGCCTTGTTGGGGTGAGATGGTATCTCATTGTAATTTTGATTTGCATTTCTCTAATGGCTAATGATTGTGAGCATTTCCTCATGTATCTGTTAGCCACCTGAATGTCTTCTTTGGTGAAGCAGCTTTTATACCCTTTGCCCATTTTTTAATTGGTTTTTTTGTCTTTTTGTTGTTGAGGTTTTGCAGTATTTTGTAGATTTTAGAGATTAGATGCTGATCGGATTTGTCGTAGCCAAAATTTTTTTCCCAGGCTGTAAGTTGTCTTTTTACTCTTTTGGTGAAGTCTTCTGATGAGATAAGTGTTTGATTTTTAGGAGCTCCCAGTTATCTAGTCTCTCTTCTGGTGTTTGTGCATTGTTTTGTATTCTGTTTATGCCGTGTATTAGGGCTCCTAGCATTGTCCCTGTTTTATCTTCCATGATCTTTATCGTTTTGGATTTTATATTTAGCTGTTTGATCTATTTTGAGTTAGTTTTTGTGCATAGTGTGAGGTATAGGTCTTGTTTCAGTTTTTTGCAGGTGGATATCCAGTTATGCCAGCACTATTTGTTAAAGAGATTGTCTTTTCCTCAGTTAATGGACTTTGGGCTTTGTCAAATATCAGCTGCTCATAGATGGATGAATTTACTCTGCATGGATTCTGTATTCTGTTCCATTGATTGATGTAACTGTTGTTGTACGAGTACCAGGCTGTTTTGACTACCATGACGGTATAATAGGTTCTAAAATTAGGTAGTGTGAGGCCTCCCACTTTGTTCTTCTTCTTGAATAATGCTTTACTTATCTGAGACCTCTTCCCTTACGAAGTTGGTGATTTGTTTCTCTATCTCATTAAAAAATGCCATTGGAATTTGGATCGGGATTGCATTGTATCCGTAGATCACTTTGGGTAGAATTGACATTTTCACAATGTTGAGTCTTCCTATCCATGAGCAAGGTATGTTTTTCCATTTATGTATGTCTCTTTGAGTTTCTTGCAGTAATGTCTTGTAGTTTTCTTTGTATAGGTGCTTTATGTCTCTGGGTAGATTTATTCTAAGTATTTTATCTTCTTGGGGGCTATTGTAAATGGTAATGATTTGGTGATTTCCTCTTCGAAGTTCTCTTTGTTGGTGTAGAGGAATTCAACTGATTTTTGTATGTTTGTCTTGCATCCTGATACTTTGCTGAAATCTTCTATTAGTTCCAGTAGTTTTCTTGTGGATTCTTTGGGATTTTCTGTGTATAAGATGATGTTATCTGCAAACAGAGATACTTTTACTTATTCCTTACCAATTTGGATGCCCTTTATTTCTTTTTCTAGCCTAATTGCTCTGGCTAGGACCTCCAGCACAATGTTGAATAAGAGTGGTGATAAACGGCATCCTTGTCTAGTTCCCATTCTCAAGGGGGATGCTTTCAGATTCTCTCCATTTAGAATGATATTGGCTATCGGCTTTGTATAAATGCCCTTTATTATGTCGAGGAATTTCCCTTCTTTCCTATTTTGCTGAGAGTTGTTTATCATGAATGGGTGTTGGACTTTTTCAAATGCATTTTCTGCATCAATTGGTAAGATTATGTAGTTCTTGTCTTTTGTTTTATTTATGTGATGGATTACATTGATTGTTTTTCTAATGTTGAATCATCCCCGCATACCTGGTATGAATCGCACTTGATCATGGTGAATTATTTTTTTGATTTGTTGTTGAATTCTATTGGCTAGAATTTTGTTGAGGATTTTTACGTCTATGTTCATGAGGGATATTGGTCTGTAATTTTCTTTTTTTTTGTGGTGCTTTTACTTGGTTTTGGTATCAGAGTTATGCTGGTTTCATAGAATGAGTTTGGGAGTATTCCATGCTTTTCATGCTCTGAAATACCTTTAGTAGTAGTGGTGTTAACTCTTCTCTGAAAGTTTGGTAGAATTCTCCAGTGAAACTGCCAGGGCCAGGGCTTTTTTTTTGTTGGGAGTTTTGAAATTACCTCTTCAATCTCTTCTTTTTGTTATAGGTTTATTTAGTTGTTCTACCTCTCTTTGTGTTAGTTTAGGTAGGTAGTGTGTTTGTAGAAATTTGTCCATTTCCTCTAGGCTTTCAAATTCATTAGAGTACAATTTTTCATAGTATTCTGTTATGATTCTTTTAATCTCAGTTGGGTCTGTTGTGATATTGCCC
>NW_004443945.1:29373123-29407858 GCF_000243295.1 Trichechus manatus latirostris
AGTTGTAGGGTTAATGTTTGGTTTTGGCCCTTTCTTCTTTTTGGATGTGTGCATTTATTGCTATTAATTGACCTCTGAGCACTTCTTTTACTGTGTCCCAAAGATTGTGGTAGGATATGTTTTCATTGTCATTTGATTCTGTGAATTTCTTTGTTCTGTCCTTAATTTCTTCTAGAACCCAGTAGTTTTTGAACAAGGTGTTGTTCAGTTTCCATGTGTTTGATATTTTTTCCTTGCTTTTTCTGTTATTGATTTTTACTTTTCTGGCTTTAAGATCAGAAAAGATGCTTTTTAATATTTCAGTGCTTTGGATTCTGGTAAGCCTTCCTTTATGGCCTAATATGTCTATTCTGGGAATGTTCCATGTGCTTTGGAAAAGAAAGTATACTTGGCTGCTGTTGGGTGGAGTGTTCTGTATTTGTCTTTGAGATCAATTTGTTTGATTATGCCTTTTACATCTTCTGCATCTTTATTGAGCTTCTTCCTGGGTGTTCCGTCCTTTACCGAAAGTGCTGTGTTGAAGTCTACTATTATTGTGGAGCTGTCTATCTGTTTTCAGTGCTGTTAGAGTTTGTTTTATTTTGGAGCCCTGTCATTGGGTGCATAAATATTTATTATAGTTATGTCCTCCTGGCGTACTGAACTTTTAATCATTTTATAGTGTCATTCCATATCCTTTGTGGTGGATTTTACTTTAAAGTCTATTTTGTCAGAGATTAGTATTGCCACTCATGCTCTTTTTTGATTGTTGTTTGCTTGATATATTTTTTTCCATCCTTTGAGTTTTAGTTTGTTCGTGTGTTTAAGCCTAAGTTGTGTCTCTTGTAGGCAGCATATAGACGGATCATGTTTTTGTATCCATTCTGCTACTCTGCCTTTATTGGTGCATTCAATCCATTTAATTATTAATAAAGTATGAGTTTAGTGCTGTCATTTTGAAGTCTTTTTTTTTTTTTTGTGTGTGTTGTTGACAGTTTCTTAGTTCCATTTAATTTTCTGTGCTGAGTCCTTTTTCTTTATTTTCTTTTCATCTTTTTCATTGTTGTTGATTTTGTATCTACTGAGTCTTTATGTTTTTCTTATTTTTTATTTTGATGTATAGGGTTGTTAGTTTCCTTTGTGGTTATCTTAATATTTACCCCTATTTTTCTAAGTTTAAACAAATCTTTTATTTCTTTATATTGCCTTGACTTCCTCTCCATATGAAAGATCTATGACTACACTTTTTTAGCCCCTCTTTTTTGTTTTAATGTTGTCATCTTTTCCATATTGACATCTCTGTTTCCCTATGTACAGTGTTTTAGCTTTGATTTATTTTTTTGACTTCCCTATCTGGGTTGATATCTGGTTGCTCTGTCTTGTGTTTTAGTCTTGGGTTGTTATCTGATGTTATTGATTTTCTAACCAGAGGACTCCCTTATTATTTCTTACAATTTTTGGTTTGGTTTTGCAAATCCCCTAAACTTCTGTCTATCTGGAAATGCCCAAATTTTGCCATCATATTTGAGAGACAGTTTTGCTGGATATATAATTCTTGGCTGGCAATTTTTTTCCTTCAGAGCTTTATATATATCATCCCATTGCCTTCTTGCTTGCATGGTTTCTGCTGAGTAGTCTGAGCTTAGTCTTACTGACTCTTCTTTGTAGATGATTTTTTGTTTATCCCTATTCGCTCTTAAAGTTCTCTCTTTATCTTTGGTCTTAGCAACTTTGATGATCATATGTCTTGGTGACTTTGTTTCGGGATCTACCTTGTGTAGGGTTCGATGAGCATCTTGGATAGATATCTTCTCATTTTTCACGATATCAGGGAAGTTTTCTGCCAACAAATCTTCTACAATTCTCTCTGTATTTTCTGTCCCCTCCCCCCCACTGCCATTCTGGTACTCCAATCACTTGTATGTTATTCCTCTTGATAGAGTCCCACCTAATTCTTAGGGTTTCTTCATTTTTTTAAATTCTTTTATCTGATTTTTCCTCAAATAAGTTGACTTCAAGTTCTTTAACTTCAATCTCACTAATTTTGGCCCTCATTGCCTCAATTCTGCTGCTATGACTTTCTGTTGAGTTGTCTAATTCTGAAATTTTGTTGTTAATCTTCTGGATTTCTGATTGCTGTCTCTCTATGGATTCTTGCAGCCTGTTAAATTTGTCATTATAATCTTCTCTAATCTTCTTAAGTTCCTCTATTGCTTTGTCTGTGTGTTCCTTGGCTGCATTTTATATGATCTCCTTCCTGATATCTTGAAGAGTTCTGTATATTAATCTTTTGTATTCTTCCTCTGGTAATTCCAAGGAGTTCTCTTCCTCATTTCTTGATTTGTTGATCTGGGAGCTCTCTAAAGCCATCACGGTCTGCTTGTTTATGTGATTGATTTTGACTGTTGTCTCTGAGCCATCAATAAGTTATTATATTTATTTATTTTATGTTTCTTTACTGTGTCCTAGCTTCCTGTTTTGTTTTGTTTTGATATGTCTAAATAGACTGCTCATGTGAGCTAGTTTGATTATTGGCACCTTTGAAGCTCTAACGTCCTGTCACCAGGTGGTTATATCTGTTACTAGGTATGTAAGCTCAAGAGTCAGTTTAGTTTTCTTGTATGGATTCAGCTCAGGTGTCCAGGTAATCAGTCACCAGGTTTGTGGTGCAGGCTCTCGCCTACAGTCCTAGATGGGCAGGGGTGATTGGAGTAAGCACAGGTATCTGGCTGCAGTAGGAGGTCACATGCTGAGCAAGGCAGGGGGCTGACAGCTGCTCCTGAGTGTCCAGGAGGAAGGTTTGTCCCTGTTCCCTATAGCGCATAGGTGGGTGGGTTTTGTAGCCAGACTATGGGTACTCAATGCTGTTGGCTGTAAAGACTGGGAGGCACCACTTATTCTTGGGCCCCTGTCATGGGTGGCTAGGTGGTATGTGTGGAACCATCGGTCCTCAGGTCCCTGAAGTAGGTAGGTGAGGACCCTGCTTAATGGGCAGAGCAGTGTCAAATGTCACAAAGCTGCCACTCCACCATATAGCTGATACAGTTGCTTCAGGTATAGACCATGTTGTATTGTGATAATCAGGTCCTATGGTGTTGAAATGGGCCCACACATGTCTATGCAGGGGTGAAAGGCATTCAAAGTCTGGGCACCCCTTATGCCTGTGACTAGTCAAAGGAAATGTGCCTGCCCTGATTTCCTGGCGGAGTTCCTGCCACATCCTACTTCTGGCCCAGAGGATGTGGCAGTTGCTGAAGCGGGCCCGCGACCCGGTGCAGAGTGGGGAGGAGGCAGGTAAATGGGGGAGAGATTCTTCCCAAATGGGGTGTTTTTTGATCCATATGGTAGGTTAGACGCATGTACTTAACTTTTGCTGATTGAGCACCACTTTTCACTGGTTCTGGAGGCTTGAGTTGACTCTCCGCCACTTGGTCTCTCCATATGTGGAAAATGTGTCATGAACGCCACTGCTTGCCTCACTGTGCACACTAGCTGATCTGGCCTGCAGGGTGCCGGTTCGTGCCAAGCCAGGTCTGGCAACTCCTCACTGCTTCTGAACTGTCTCTCCTTCCCCCTGCCACTCAGTTTGATTCCTCAACTTTGCTTTTGATGTTCAGTCCTCATAGATTGTCATATATAATTGATTCACTTGTTTTTTTTTGGGTCTTTGTTGTAAGAGGGATCACAGGAGGCATCTGACTACTCTGCTATCTTTGCCCCACCTCCCAATCTGTACATTTGCATTAAACAATGTAATCAAGCTGGTATAGGGTGCTTCCAAGGGACTTTTTCAGATTTAAACAGTACATTATAAATCACCAGCAAGTATATTTCACACCTTTCTTGGCCAGGGGCCAGTACTATGGGTACTGGAGTTAAGTACAGAGGTACCACAAACTTTCTGCAAGTTAAGCCTATCTTTACGCATATACAAACAAGAGGAAAGACCAACAGAAGTAAGTTATTTCTTGATTTGTCCAAATCAACCAGTACCTAGCAAAATTCAAAAAGAATGAGTCTATTTACTGGTGAATATTTAATTCCTATTTTAAGTTTTAACTATAGAGCAGAATAAAGATCTCTCTATGTAATTAAATATCTGGCAAGTTAATGAGGATAGAGAAATCTGCAATCTTTTACACTTTGAAGTGAGACTATATGACTCTAGGCAGAAATCCAATTTCATTTTGTTTTATATAAGTACTTTAGAGACAGAGCACAGGAGAAGTCTTTAGGCAACAATGATATAGCAGGGAGCAGGACAAAACAATTTCTTCTTATGGCTCTCAGGTTGATCTGCAGAAGCATTCATGACTCTAAAGCCAAATTACAAACAACAAACCTGGTTTCCAGCCATGGCCCTACCACTTATACATGTGTTTCACCTACGGCAAGTTACTTGACCCCTCTGAACTACAGTTTTCTTACAGATAAAATGGGGATAATGATACCAACCACAGTGAGTGTTGCAAGAGTTGAATCATCCAATGTGCAAAAATCATGTAGTACAACATATGGAAGCATTATTTATAACTCCAAAATGTCATTGTTAGAGAGGTGGAGATTTAAATTTGTCCTTGTAGTAATCTTCTAACAATGTCAAAGCCTACGCTTTGAATTCTTTAAAAATTATATTAAATAGTTCAGCAGCTGCAGCACTGCTCCTTTGAAAATAGGTACCCCTTTATGCTGTTCCTTCGGACATCTAAAACTCTAATACATAATTCTTGTACAGTGCTTCACGGCTAAAATCAACTTGAGATAATATATTAGCTTCTTATTGCTGCTGTAAGAAATTACTACAAACTTAGTGGCTTAAGACAATACAAATGTATTCTCTTACAGTTATGGAGGACCACCCATACCCATTGCCGTCAAGTCGATTCTGACTCATAGCAACCCTATAGGACAGGCAGAACTGCCCCATAGTTTCCAAGGAGCACCTGGTGGATTCGAACTGCCAACCTTTTGGTTCGCAGCCGTAGCTCTTAACCATTATACCACCAGGGTTTCTGTTATGGAGGTCAGAAGTCTGCAATTAGTTTCACTGGGCTCAAGTTAAGGTACTGGCAAGGATAGTTCCTTCTGGAGGCTCTGAAGGGAGAATCCATTTCCTTGCCTTTTTCAGCTTCTAGTAGCCGCTGTATTCTTTGGCTGTGGCTCTTTCCCATATCTTCAAAGGGCATCACTTCAGTCTCTGCTTCCATCATCGTATCTTTTTGTGTTCCTTTTAACAGGACCACTGTGATTATATTGGGTGAGCCCAAATAGTCCAGGATAATTACCCTAACTCAAGATCATCAGCTGTAAGTTAATGATCTAATATGCAAAGCCCTCTTTGTCATATTAAGGTAACATTCCCAGGTCTAGGAATTAGGACATTTGGGGACCATTATTCAGCCTACCACACAGACATTATTTTATTCCATCCTCACAGCATCAGAATGAGGCAGGCTTCTTGATTTAAGGCTATCCAGCTGTGGCTTAAAGAGGCTAAGTGAGTCAACTACAGTAATATAGCTAGTAAGAGTTCATTTTATATTTTATAAATTCAGGAAGAATTGATTTAAACATTTAAATGGTTAATAGTGATTTTTTTTTTTACAGTACTTCACAGTTTATAAAACAGCTGGAACCACGCTATATTGTTTAGTTCTTAAAACAATCATAATATAAGTTTTATTAATAAGGTTTAAGTCATTTATTATTTTCATTGAACCACTATGATAGTCCTGTGCTAGGTGATATCCTTGTATTTATGCAGCTTATATTTTGCTGGGTTAGATAAATAAAAACACAAATAAATAAAATAAGTGCAAATTGTGAATAAATGTGGCAGGATAACAGTAGAGGAAATAGAGTGTTGAAATGACTCTCACAATGTCATATAACAGTAAATGGAAGAATCAGGTCTTGGGTCTACCCTTTATAAAACATATTTCTTTATCTTAGTATTTTACATATGTAAGTTATACCCTGGATGCCCAGCAATTTTTGTGTGTGTGCTTAATTTGGGCTAAGCCATAATAGTGTCTGTTCAGTGGGAACCATTGTCCTCATGCCTTATGATTCAGATAATTTATATTAATAGACATCATGGAGTTGGTCCCTTGTGATAACTGTGCTGTTAGTGCATCTCACTGTTCTGTTAAATGCTGAGCTGACTTGGTTAGTATCAGAGTAAGTCTTTATTTTTCTCCTTAGAATCATGCACACAATAGTGTCTCCTGTCAAGAAGAAGATCCACAGCTAAATTACTGACATAATGATCATGTAAGCAAATTTTTATGAATTATGCTTTCAGACTGATTCATTAGAGCTTTACAGCTTTTGCTGTGCCATGTTTTATCCACATTAAAATTTTTGTTTAAAATAACAGCAAGCTGGAATATAACTCCAGGAGGAACTACAGCTCACTTGGCTTAGAAGCAAATTTATTAGCGAGTTCTCTAATAAACATTCAACTGTTTAATATGTGCATCTTAGAATGAGCACTAGGTGAGTTCTTTGTGCTTGGGAATGGTGCTGATGGTGGTCATCAGCTGTTTTTGGGCTCAGACAATGCTGAAAATTCTCCCCACATTGTATGCGCAGCTCTGGTGGCATTGGGTATGTGGCCAGTACTCCTTATTTGAGAACTTTATTCTGTTTGTCATTTTTTCTTTTTCACATTTTTGTTTGAAAACAGCTTCCAATTTTATGAGGGTTTCTCTCCATGCTTGTCTGTTCCAAAGCTGGACTCACAAAATATATGTGCTAAGAACAGGCAGATGGAGTATAACCTAAATGACTTTAGGAGAAGTTATAACAGATAACCTCCAGCTTTCCAAAATACTCTTCCTCGTGCTCATTGAAACCCAAAATTATTTCACAAGCAGTAAGATTTATTTCACATGGAGAGGAAATTTATCAGTCATAAATTTTTTAGGTTTAAGAAACTGCTTTAGTATGAATATGCTAAGCAACAGGACTTTCTTTTTCTTACATATCAAGAAATAGGGCCATTTCTGACCTTGGTTTGATGGCTTACCATGTCTGGGCTCTGATCAGTGACACTGCGATTAGCTTGGTTTGCTTCTTATGATGGCACGATAGCTGCAGCAGCTCCAGGCATCATGTCAAAGGCAGAAACTCCTCCCATGCCTGCCTTCTATGGGGGAGGAAGATATTTCCCAGAAGGCTTCCCTTCCCCATGAGACCTCTTATATCTCACTGTCCAGAATTTGTCATCTACCTAACCTTAGACTAAGAACCATGCCCATATTTCCTGAGAGCAAGCAATAACCTGATACCTGAACAAAATCCCGATTCTGATAGCAAGGAAGGAGGGAGAGGAAGTGTCTTTTGGGTAGGCAACAAACTATCTGACACAGAAGTGTGTGTCTGTATACATATAAACGTATACATAAACATATTCCATGGGAGAAAGACCTGGCGATATGCTTCCATACAGATTACAGATTACAGCCAAGAAAACCCTATGGGGCAGTTTTACTCTGTCACATGGGATTCCTATGAGTCAAAACTGAGTCAATATATATGGAGTTCCTGGGTGATGCAAATGGTAAACATGCTGAGCTACTAATCAAAAAGTTAGAGGTTTGAGTCCACCCAGAGGCACCTTGGAAGAAAGGCCTGGTGATCTACTTCCAAAAAGTCAGTCTTTGAAAATGCTATGGAGCACAGTTCTACTCTGACACCCATGGAGTCACCATGAGTCAGAATCATAACTGGTTACTGGTTGTTCTGTGACCCAACCACATAGATAATGGCTTCAGAACTCTTTCCTTATATTGTCTGTAATTGTTTTCCAAGTCTTTTAAATTTCTCTTTCTCAAGTACAGATAATCCTTGACTTACGACAGCGTTTCGTTCCAATGACTCTGTTGTAAGTCGGTTCTGACGTAAGTCGAATACCTCATTTTTTTTTAGTTTTCATTATTTTTGCCTTTTATTATCAGTATCTTTATAAATCCTATATTTCTCTTTGGGGGTTGGAAACATTACATAAAAACTTACGGATATATTTTAATACATACCCATTGCCATCAAGTCAATTCCAACTCATAGTGACCCTAATACATACATACATTAAAAAAATACACAGATCATAAAAATTTGCTCCAATGATGAAGAAGAGTTGGACGACATTGGCATTTTGTCAGTTGCAGTAATAACTCCACTTGTGGAAGGTTCTGGAGCATCTGGGCTATCCCTGGGAATGGGGATGGTGTTTCTAGTCAGAAAATTAGTGAGAGTTGTCTGTATGGCCCTTTTCTTTTTTTCTTTATCTATTTAGTGGTAACATCTCACTGCTGCCGGAATCTGCCTATTGACTTTAGCGAAGCAAACAATGTTTGGGTCCATGTTTTCAAGCAATTGAAGCCCCTGATTTAGTTTAGAAAAAACTCCAGCTAATTCTTTTGCTGCAATTTTTTTGGACAACTTCTCGCCTTCCTCTTCCTCATTATTTCTTTCTTCTTCAGCATTTCTTTCCCCTTCAAAATCTGTTAAGTCCTGATTTGTCAGTTCTCTTCCTTCATGATCTGTGAGTTGTTCTACATTGGCGGTATCAAGTTCTAAATTCAGCGTTCTTGCTGTATGGATGATTTTTCCACTGATCTTTTCCATCATATTATCTTGATTAAATGCTTGGAGCATGTTCACATAACCCAGCAATTTTTCCACATCCCCTGCAGGCATTTTCCCATAACTTCCTCCAAGGAAGATGTACTAATGATAAGATGTCCCAAAAAAAAAAAAAAAAAAATAAAAAAATTGGATGGTCCTAAGTGTGGTTTTGTCGTAACTCGGATACATGGTAACTTGGGGACTACCTGTATACGGTAAACTTTTTGGAGGCAAGTGATATATTTTCTTCCTCATTTGTATTATCCACATTACTGAGCATAGCATTGCTTGCCTAGTTATTCATTTTCTCTTGGATTTATTAGCGCTTTATCCTAGTATTCTAAGAAAGAATGATTCATTTCTTCCTTCTAGGATCATTGGAATAATTAATATAATCAATTTTGCTGGAATAGATTTTCTGAAACAAACAGACCAAAAACCACTTAAGAAATCTTTATATATTTAGCCATTGTAGACACACGGAGAAAGGTTTACCACACAAATAAAATAGATTTGTCTAGAGACTAACAGAATTCTTAGGAGAAAGTCATGTCTGTAAGATGAAATAGACATGTTAGATTAATGAGGCACCATTGATTGCCTTATTTAATGTTATTACATTATCCATTAAGAGTTAATACTTCTCCCTTAAATCTTCCACTTCCTTTCAAAGAGTAGTTTGCACATTGGACAATTTGGTTCAATATAACTTTGGCCAAAAAAGAGAGAGAGAGAGAAAGTGATTAGCTTACCACCTAAAAGTACTTGAAAGGGTCAACAGATACAGCGGGAAACGTTTAGATTCCAAAAGGTTATTGGAAATTATTTACTGCATTCTGATTTTGCTAAAGAAGAAGTTTAAAATTAATATCAAGGCATTTCTTTTCCATGCGAGTAATTAGAAGACGGAATAGACTATCAGGAGAGGTGATTGATGTAGGCAATAAATGAAGAGAAGAGTACACGGAGTGTGCTTAATACCCTGGGTAGACATGCTGAGTCGTCAGCATTTCCTGCCAAGTGTCAGGAGGATGGACAAAGTGTATGGGATGCAATTTTTATATTATGTTTCTATTCGTTAGGGAAAAATTTAGGAGCATTACTTCCCTAATAGGGCTGAAAACTGAGTGTGGACCAACACATAGTAAAGCTTCACCTTCATCATTACTTGGGAAAGAATGCTTAGTAGATAAACATTTTTTTCTGTGCTTCTTTAATACCTCTGACAGCATCTCAGAAAGGCACCTCCAAACCTGCCAAGATAAAATGATATATACATCGTATTTACTTAAAATTAATCTCAGTGGCGATGTGAGTCATCAAATTAGTCCTAAAGAGTTACCTGTACACTTTTTAAAGAGGATAGAGACAGAACTTCTCAGAAGTCTGCAAAGCTTTTATTCAGCATCTGGAATGTCAAGAAAATGCTAAAAGATTTCAAATATGATAACATCCACAGCATCCCTAAGAAGTAATATAAAAACAAACCTTGAGGGCATTTCACTGCTCGCTCTCTGTTGCTAACAACATCCTTGCTAGAGGCCTCTGGATTACAGTGTTGGCACAGTAAGCTCTTAGAAGGGCAATCAGTCTTTAGGGCAAAAATGGAAGAAATTGCATATGCCACATACTTTAGAAAAATAAGTTATATTCTCTATCATAACATTTCTCAATGTGTTCTACAATTGGTTTCTCAAAAAGAAGATATGTGGTCAGTTAGGTTTGGGATATTACAATGCATAGTAAAGAAAAAAGTTTGACTTCATGTAACATGACATCTCCTAAACTTTCCAAACTCGTATGGAAAGTCCCCTGACCATGGAACTACTATTCTGTGGAGTAGACTTTGGGAAATGCTGCTTTACTCTATATTCATCTTTACTGTTACATCCTCACTAGAACTGGCCTCTAGAGAACCTTCTAATCAAATGTGCAGGTCTTGAGAAAGCGCTTAAAAATCCAAAGCTTCTCTATAATAGATGTTGGTGTTGGTTTGATTGATATTGTTAATCATGATTAACAGGTTCCTTTCTAATCCTAGTTTATGAAGAAGTTTGCAACTGAAATATTGTTTTACCAAAAACCATTTTCATATTGAATCAATCGATTTAATTTATATTAATAGACTTTCCTATTATTAAAGCATGTATTTCTGAGATAATACTTGGTTGATTATTCTTATGCATCAGCTTACCAAAATTCTGCTTAGGATTTTGATACCCATATTACTACGAGTTTGGACTAGAGCACTGACTTTATGTGATTACTATGCATAGGCTGAGGAAGTCACTGTGAAAGGAGTATCTTTGCTTTTATCTATTTTATGAATGGGCCGCCCGCATAAGATTTCCCATGAACAAGCTTTCTTGGCAGTCTAAATGGTCAAACAACCACAGGTTTATAGTTTGTTCTATAAAACAAAATATAACAAATACTACATATAAATACTATACATATACATATATATACTTGTGTGTGTATATATGTGCATATATATAGTAGTTATAATAGTTAATAAAGCAAATGTCTTTTCAGGTTTTGCATACAGGGTTGTATTAACTTCAAAATGGATTAGATAGCTTCCCAATTTTTTAATGCTCAGAAATATTTGCTCTGACATGGGGATTATCTGCTTCTCAACAGTTTTAAAGATTTCATTGGGCAAAGTCTCTAGCTTAGAAACCATATAAAGAGTCCTAGTGGTGCAATGATTAAGCACTTGGCTGCTAACTAAAAGATTGGCTGTTCAAAACCATCCTGTTGCTCTGTGGGAGAAAGACCTGCAGATCTCCTGTAAAGATGACAGCCTAGAAAACCCTATGAGGCAGTTCTGTTCTGTCACATGGGGTCACTCTGGGTGGAAATCAACTTGAGGACACCTAACAATAACAACAACAACAGGAACCGTTTTTAAAAAAGTAATTCCTCAATTACTTCTTTTTTTCTGATTCCCACATCTTTTATTGTGGTAAAAGGTACATAACATAAATTTTGTCATTTTAACCATTTAAAAGTATAAAATTCAGTAGCATTAATTATATTCAAAACGTTGTGCAACCATCACTGCTATTTTTTTTCCAGCTTTTTCATTAATCCAACAAGATACTCTGTTCCCATTAAGGAATAAGTCTCTTCAGTGATTTTTTGATTTTTCAGGGTTTTTACTTGAGCCTTTCAGTTATTCATATTTTTCCAGAAATAGCTTCACTCTATAAAAATCAGTCATTCTCAAAGTGCAGTCCCCCACCAAAAGCATCAGAATCACCTGGGAACTTGTTAGAAATGAATTCTTTTTTTTTTTTTTTTTTGTGCCTGCCCCAGACCTACTGATTTAGAAACTCTTATTTTAACAAGCTCTGCAGGTGATTCTAGGTTGGAGGTTTGAGTCAACCCAGAGGTACCTCCATATAAAGGCCTGGCGATGTACTTTTGAAAAATCAGCCATTGAAAACCCTATGGAGCCCAGTTCTACTCTTGACACACGTGGGGTCACCATGAGTTGAGGTCAGCTCGATGGCAAGTGGCAGGTGATTCTAATGCAT
The DNA here is from genome assembly GCF_000243295.1 of Trichechus manatus latirostris. Classification (NCBI taxonomy): domain Eukaryota; kingdom Metazoa; phylum Chordata; class Mammalia; order Sirenia; family Trichechidae; genus Trichechus; species Trichechus manatus. Next base: position 29,385,276 of record NW_004443945.1, read on the forward strand.
GTTAGAGTTCTAGATCTTCAAAATTATTAGACTGAATCCCACATCCTTACCTTGTGCTGGAAAAAAATGATACAAAATCTCTTCCATATTTTTAGTTGTATCTTTTTAATAATTCTTATCTTTTGGTCCTTTTTATGAGTGGGTTTCCAAGAGTTCAGTCTATTTATTACTCCAGGATTTTCAAATAATCAACTTTTGTGCTTATTTATCAACTGACTGTATTACTTGATGCTACATGGGAGAATCATTAACTAATATTAAATAAAGTTTAAAACATCACATGGACATGGCAAGAATTTTCTATAATTATAGTACTTATTTCAGATTTGTATAATTTCTAACTTTGAAATAAGGTTTTTATATATCATTTTTTTCTTTTTTTTGGTTTTAATGTCTGCAGCACATGTGAGTAAACCCCAGCTGATCCTGGCGCATTCTACGTGGAATTATTCACAAGAGAAGCAACTCCATTGCAATTCATTGCCTTCTATTTGTAGTCTACTGTCATTATTTTCTATTTGGGTTTATATTTTTGCAACCACTATTTTTTAGTGTCTTAACTATATCTTAACTCATTATAGTGTTCATTATATCTTAATTCAAATGGTTGTCACACAAGCTTATCATAGTACCTCATTTCTGCTGCTCCTAAGAATGTCTGCCTATATTTTTGTGGTATCTCCCCACCCTATTCACACACAAAGCGAATTTATACTATGTGACATATCCTGTATTTTAGGTCAGACCATCCCAAATGCACTTCTCTCCAAATTTGGTGAAAATGGATCTAGGTTTTTTGTGTGATGTGATAAAGAGGAAATGATCAGTAATCAGAAGCTTAGCTTTATTTATAGACTCATTTCTGTTTTCTAATTAAATTTTTTTTGTTATTTATCTTTAAATTTTAATTATTATTTATCTTTATGATTTCCACTCTTTAGTTTTCCTTGTTGTTGTTGTTAGTTGCTGTCGAATCGATTCCAACTCGTTAGTTTTCCTTAGGGTTCTTTAATTGTTCATTTTTTAACTTCATGAGATGAATGCCTAGTTTATCAATTTTCTCTCTCCCTTTATATCCTTCAGCATCTTTTTCTTACCCTCCTACTGTCATTACATTTCAGTTTTTTTTACTCTTTAAAATTTTCTTTGGATCATAGAGGCCAAATCTCCTTGGATCCTAAGATTGATTAATTAATTAATTGTTAATTGATTAACAGCTCTATTGAGATATAATTCACATATCATAAATTCATCCACTTAAAATGTACAATTCAATGACATTTAGTATAATTCACATGGTTGTAGCATCCTAAGATTTCTGAATTCTCAGTATAATAGTACTTTTCCCATGTTTTGCAGCACTTTTCCTAATTTAATTTTTGTTGTGGTTTCTGATTAATCATTCTTGAAATGGTGACAAAATTTAGATTCAGCGTTTCCAGTATACAGGGTTATGAACCACCCTTGGACCCTCTGTTCATTTATGACCTGCCCAACCACACTTGTCAGGTCAGCATTGGAATTTGCATGCATTGGCATAGTTCTCAGCTGTACTTCATTGTCTAGAAAACTCTCATCTAGCATGACCCCTCTCGACTCTGGTTAGGTCTTTTACTCACGCTGCTTGGTCCTTAGACAATCGAAGCAATAGAAGACATGAAAATCTGTGGTCCAGCCAGCCTATCCCACTACTGGATTTTCCTGTGTGACCCCATTTGGGATGGGTATGATCTCCTATTCTGTGGCTTGAGACAGATCACAAAATAATCCCTTTTCCAAACTTGTTTACTTTTGGTTGCTCCTCATCCTTAAACTTAGCTGTCTTTAGTCATAATGATTTTATAAGAGATAGTGTGACCACCATCTTGATTTGCCCAGGATTTTCAGTGCAAAAAATTTGCGTAGTCCTGGACAAACCAGGATGGGTCATTCACCCTAAGGGTAGCCACCAAAGGAAATGATCCAATGAGGGGTGCAGATCCACACACTCCATGCAGAAGTGAGAGCTTCTAACCTTTTGACTCTGCTCTTAGGGATGGCTACCTCCTAGCACCGTGGCTCCCACACCAACCTTTGCAGAGATCACTGTAACCGGGGATGGAGGGAGTGGGAAATTGTGTACTACCTGTGAAGATAGCTCCTCTGTTAGATAGAGGTGATCAAAACACTTCCATCTTCTTGCAATTTAAGAATGTGCAGCAGTGACACCTCAGTTCCAGGTCTTTTCTGAGGCCCTCCTCTTCAGATGTGGAGTTAGGCAGCCTGTGCAGGACTCTGCTCTGATGAAGGCAAATTTCTTAACCTTTCTGTGCATCAGTGCCTTCGCCTGCAAGTGGGAATAATAATAACTCCTAGCTGTAAAACAATTAGAATAGCTTCTGGCATAGTAAGTACTCAATATATAATTAACTATTAGTGTTTATTATTTTTTTTCTGTTTGATCGATGTTATGGACTGAATTATGTCCACCAAAAATTTATGCTGAAGTCCTAACCCCTGTATCTGTAAACATGACCCTGTTTGGAAAGAGGGGGTTTCTTTTGTTATGTTATTGAGGTCATACTGGAGTAGGGTGGGTCCTAAACCTAATGCTTTTTGAGTGGTATCTTATAAAAAGAGCAGAATAGGCACAGATACACACAGGTGAAGACAGGCACCATGTAAATATACATCTACAAGCAGCCAAGGCACTCCAAGAAATGCCTGGGGCTACAGAAGTGGAAAGAGACAAGGATTTTGCCCTAGAACTCAGAGAAAGAGAGAGAGAGAGAGAGCACCTCACCCTGCTGACACCGTGAATTTGAACTCCTGGCTCCGGAACTGAGAGACAACAAATTCCTATTCTTTAAAGCCACCCACTTGTGGTATTTTTTGTTACGGCAGCACTAGTAACTAACACAAACTGTATATGTGACTTCCCATTCATCCTTCAACTCCAAGTTCCTGGTGCCCTAATTCTGAACTGAATGAGGGCTTATGCAAGTTTATAGTTTTTGTTTGAATGAGCACAACATCTTACAGTTATAACTGGCCTTGAATTTTTCTTTGAACTTTCTTATTGCTTTTCTGTGTCTGCTGTTCAGGGGGTCAGAGAAAGCCATTCTGTCATGGGCTTTCCACTGAAACCTTGCCTTTCCAAAGCTTTTGCTTTCCTTGAGTCTTAGGTAATTTATGCTACTTTGAAGTGATTATCTTATTCCAGCACCTCTGTCTGATATTCCACTTGCTTTAAAATTCACATGCCAGTCTCTTGGCTTTGGCTGCAGCAGAGAAGAAATAGGAAAATAAATAAATAAATAAAAAGGCTAGAGTAAAAAACCTCTACATCTGACAAATGCTTGAAATGAACCAACCCGAAAACCTTTATACGCAGAGCATTTCTATTCAGAGGCCAGACTATTCTAGTCCCAGAAGTGAATTATTACTAAGACTAGTTTCTCCTTGCTCCACATGAAATGGATTGCTTTTCCCTTTAATTCCAGATGACTACTACAGGCAGAGATCAAAGTCTTCTCCAATTTAGAGCACTGCTGTCCACATGGGATTTTGCTCACAAGGAAGGTGGGTTCTGTTTGAGGATCCTATAGTGATCCCTGTACACATTCTCACCATCTTCTGCTGATCTATGCTAGATGGTAGTCATGTCTCCCAAAAGTAAGAGAATAGTTGAGATCCTGACTCCTATCCTGCTGCCTTCTGTAGCACTGGGCCCTGTGGGAGAGGTTAGTTGGCTGCTTCTCCAGAGAGAGGTAGCCAGGACTTTACTCTTCTAACTTGGTAGCCTACTATGGCTGAAGCCATCCACATTCAGTTTCTGAGGATTATTTGAATAGAGGGAAGGTTAGGCAAAATTACTTTTTCTTTATTGCAAAGTCTTGGGTCTCAAATTCTTGTTTGTTATCTTACATGGAGAAACATGAGCCTCAGGGGCTCCTTTTGCCAGGCTAGAGGTAGCTCATGGCTTCTACCTGCCTCCATTATTCTGGGCACTACATTGGCTCTTACTTGGTCCCTAATACTAGAAAGAGTTGCTTTTTTTCCTGTTGTTACACTAGCTACTAGTGCAAGAAAGAGCAGCAATCCAAAGGGAAATGAGCCAAGAAAGTGATCTCCTCAAATTACACTCTGCACCAAGAACTTCTGAACCTCATCATTCCTTCTGTTCACAACTGCCTTCCCTAGCAACAACAGGGTCCAGTGTTCTTAGTATTGACTCAAATCAGTGCTTAAATTTACCTTAGAGAGTGTTTCACTAAATGTGTTCTGAAGAACATTAATCCGGAGAGACCTCTAAAAATTGGTTTCATGATGGCAGGTTTAGGAGATACAGCATGCTACAGTCCTCCCAATACACTTAAACTATATCCAGTGGAACGACTGTCTCACATTAGATACTTTGGGAAATATTAGAATAAACAAATTAAGATGTATCTGTAAATAGTATACAGGTAATGCTTAATTTATGACGTATTCTAGTTAAGATGAACCGCACTTAATGAATTTCCTTTTTTTGTACATCTTATCATTAGTAATATGTATATACAATGTTGTATGTACATACAATAATAGTAATATGTACATACAATAACTACATACAATGTTGCAGTGCATAATTTGCTGATGTTTTATTCTTAGATGTAATGTTTCCAACCCCTAAAGACAAATAAAGATGAGATTTATAAAGATACTGATGATAAAAGGCAATAAGAATGAAAACTAAAAAAAAAAAATGAGGTATTCAACTTACCTCATAACCGACTTAGGATGGAGTAGTCACTGGAATGGAGTCCCATCATAAGTAGGGGACTACCCGTACATGCAGCTTTTAAAAAGATGTTATCTGTATATTTCTTTAAAAAAATGTTTTTTATTGTACTTTAGATGAAGGTTTATAGAACAAGTAGTTTCTCATTAAACAGTCAGTACACATATTGTTTATGACATTGGTCAACAACCCCATGACATGTCAACACTCCCTTCTCAACCTTGGAGGACTTTTTTTTTTTTTTGGTGAAAATATACATAGCCAAAGATACACCATTTCAAAAATTTCTACATGTGCAATTCAGTGACATTGATTACATTCTTCCAGTTGTGCTGCTATTCTCACGATCCTTTTCCAAATTATTCCGTCACCATTATCTTCAACTCACTGTCCCCTAGGCTTCCCGTCAAACCTTTTGAGTTGGTTGCTGTTGTCAATTTGATCTCACATAGATAATTCTTTTTTTTTTTTTTGTACTTTAGATGAAGGTTTACAGAACAAACAGTTTTTCATTAAACAGTTACTACACATATTGCTGTTTGACAATGGTTAACAACCCCATGACATGTCAACACTGTCCCTTCTCAAGCTTGGGTTCCCTATCACCAGCTTTCCTGTCTCCTCCTGCCTTCTAGTCCTTGTCCCTGGACTGCTGTGCCTCATTATCTGTATATTTCTTGATAGGAAAATATGTTCATTACAGAGGGAAAAAAGTTTATAAAATAGCATATATAGTTTGATCCTATTTTGTGAAAAGAGTGTTTAGATGCATAAAAAAATTTTGAATATATCAGTGTGAATTTATCAACATGCTAATAGTGATTGTCTCTGGATGCTGAATATATGGGTCATTTTTTTCCTTTTTGCTAAACTATGTTTTTAAATTTTTTCTACAGTGAATACATATTACTTGAGTAATGAAATAATATTAAAATGGTCAAAAGAATGATTTATTTCATTGCGATAGCTGTAGCTCCATTTCACTTTTAGATATTAACTAAATTATTACTTCTCCTCCAAATTTTACTCAAAACTGAGACATGTGTGTTCCTGGAGATAAGGGTTAGCCTTCTCTGTCTATGCTCGTTTACTTTTCTTTGTAGCATCTGGGTACCGGTTCTAGTAGAACTCCCTAATTCTCCCTGTTTTTAGCAGAGTCATGGGTGTTGTATGTGAGGACATTTGCCACACTCTCAGGGAGATTCCAAGTACAAATTAGAGTCTCTGAGTCTGGTAGTTTTTGTTACAACTTCATTCCGTTTAGACCACAGCCCTCAAAGGAATTGGGAAATTTCATGAAGATATTCTTCACTGGAATCCACAGGCAAACATCCTTTGTTATCCCCAGCAAAACTTGGTAGAAAGCTATTTTCTGCAAATGTATCTGGCTGCAACAGTCAGCCCCAAAATCGAGCTCCTGTGCCAAATTCTCTCATTTGTATAAGAATGGATTTTTGGGTAGCAAGCTAAGATCAATTTTCATAACTCATGAATGTGTTACTAAAGCTTGATAGGTGGAGGATTACTTCTTTCATCACTCAGTGAACAAACCAGCCTGTAATTTTCTGCTCCCCGTATCATGCTATTGAAAAAGGAACAGGGGAACATGAGTATCAGGTTCATATAGGGAGGGTTACTGACTGCAGGGCTATCAAGACTTAACTTGAGAACACTGTTGCTTTCCTTACTATCCTGGCATCCGTTGCGTTACATACCCTAATTTCCAAAGGAGGAAAAGTAAGGTGCACAGAAATTAGATTCTACATGAAGTTCTATACTTTGTTAATCCTTAATAGGACTGCTTTTACCAGAGCTTTATGGGTTTAATTAGTTTTCACTTTAGCAAATATTTTATACTTTTCAGTCTAGTGATTAACCCCATTGATCGTCTTTTTGCCTTTTTAAGTGCAGCAACTTATTAGAGATTTTCATTATTACCCTGTAAATTTCTCAGACTTGCATTCTGTGGCATTAGCTATGTAGTCTACATTTTGTGAGCTCTCTTAATTGCTTCTCTGAAGTGTGGACTTTTTTTGAGAGAAGGTCACAGTAGTTTTCATTAATCCAATGTTACTTCTAGAATCTCTTGGCTTTCATTTAAATCCAAAATTCCATTAGTTTTTCCTTAATTATTTCATCAAATGAGTTCTGTTTTTCATTTTGTAAGGAGTATCTCCTTTACAAAAGGTCAGCCTCTCTGACATATTTTGGTTACATTGCTCTTTTTATGGGACTTTCATAGCCAGCTAAGAACTGGGGGTGGGAGACAGGTCGTGACTATGTGCTTTATAGCATCTAGTCCATTGACATCTTTTCTTTCCTGTTACTTAACTACTAGACATTTTATTCATGTCCCATCCTTCATTTGAAAAATTGTGGGGTCTTGGCAATAAAGTAAAATGTCAAATAGTTAAGTTTGCTACTTATACAGTTGAGATGTTAGGTTAAAGTGAAGCTTTTGGATTCTTCCTGGAAATAGTATAGTTAAAACAAATTGATATATATATTGAGGTTCTATGCTATGCACTGGAGGTAAAAAATAATACCTTCTCTCAGGGGTTTACAAGATACTGGGGAGTTAGCTTCATACAAAGATCTTTTTGTATTTTGAATATTTTAGCATACAGAATGGAAACACTATCCTGCTAGTAAATAATCTTAAATATTTATTAAGACTCCTGTCTGCAGGTTTCTAAAGTCTTTGAAAATTATTCCAGCTTAAACTAAAACTTAAACTATGAGTATTTGGGAGGTCTTGTGTAAGGTACTGCCACTTTAAAAAGACATACTGGTACAAGAAATACTCAGAGAAGGACCCAATCAATCAGCGTTAGAGTGATTGCCACATGTGGACTGATAAAAAAGTGATGACTTGGAGGAAATGTGATTGCTCTTTATAAACTCACTGGATAGACTCCAAATTGGATACAGACTGGCACACCGAACACGTGTAATTTGGGTACAAACAGGCATACCAAATTTTAGAATATTCATGTTTGCCATTCTTAAAACTTGAAGGAAGTCGCTTTAGATCAATAATAGTAAATATTAGCTTACACAATGGATAGTTATAAGAATAATTCAGGCTGAGACAATAAATGGACCTTTTGAGGTTGATATCATCTAAGGCAACTACCATACTCACCCATAAAACACCCCTGTTCCTACTGCTGGAGATAAGATGTGGTACTGAATTAATATCTTTAGTTGGCTCTAATATAATATCATTCATTCTTAGAGTTACTGTCTTTAAATAAGTTGAAAGGCACTCTTGAAAAAGTATTCTTAAATGTTTCAATGTAGATCATGCATGTTCCAGTATGAAATGTAAAAGAACTTTATTAATTTGCCCTTTGTATACCACACACTCATAGCTGGACAAGGAAAATTCTATTTTACCAAACACAAACTAACGAGTAACTATTATGTTTGGCAATTTATGATACTGCCTTATTGTCTAATAGAGGAATTACTTTTTCCCCAAGCACTTTCAAGGTAATTCGAAGTGTTATGCTTGATTGGTGGGTAATTACATTTCTCTACTAAGCTTTATAATAACAACAAAGTCAGATATGCTCCTCTTGTTTTTAATAGTACAGTTCTGGTAATACTTACTGAATGAATGAGTGAATGAATGAACAAAAGAACATGATTGGGGTCAGCATCTTTGCCTTTTTCTGCTCTGAGCTCATTGAGATTAATAGACTAATCACCATGTGTGTAATTGTGTATTAATGGACCATGCGTGAAATTTTTAATTCCTGATGACATTAATGTGATTTTCTTTTTAAAAAAAACTAAACTCCAACAAAGTTGGATAAATAATTAACTATGTATCTTACAGGTGGTATTAAGTCAGTATTGTAGATAATTCCAAGGAATTTTGAGATGTATGCAAATAATTTTTAGGATTTTCCTGAAATTAGACACAATGCGTGGATGATGCATTTTCACTAATGTATATCTACCCTATCATACGCTTTGTGAAATGCTATTCCAGAGAGGCATTGTGATAATTAAATAAGATAGTGCATGGAAGGGGTTTAGAACAATACGTGGGACTAACTGAATGTTCACAAAACATTAGCCATTATTATCATTGTGCTATCATTTTTTGCATAACCAGCTGCTTCAAGTTTGCTACCTAATAACCACGAAGAGAGTCAATCTTCTTATGTACCAGGGAGTGCTTCACCAGATCTTTAGTTCCTTTTTTCAAAGCATCTTTATCCTTAATTTCCCAAAATGATTGGAATACAGTTATTTGCACAGCTTGCCATCAGTTTTCAAGAATACAGTTATCAAAAACTATATCTGCAGCTAGGTAAATTCCAGGACCAGTTAAATTAATTCAGTTTCCTATTCTTTGGGTAGGAGAGTGGGGTCACAGAAAGCCATGAAGGACTTACCCTGATCTGTGTGGGAAAGAAGCTTCCACTGTGATCTGTAGGTAATACTGCTACAAAGTGGCCCCATCCTAAGTGAAAATATGCACTTGATTCCTTTCCTGTTGTGCAGCCAAAGACCTAGCCCTATCAGTTTCCTGGCCTTTTCCCCTCTTGCTTGGTTATCTGTTATCCAGCTGCTTTAGAGGTTCCTGGTTCCCAACAGTGGTGTTCATTTCCAAGCAGATATCCAAGAGCTCCTTGCTAATGTGCAATGATGGAGGCACATTCCACCAACATTTCAAACTGTGTGTTGCTTTGGACAGCTATTTCTGGTATATTCTAGAGTGGGAATGGGATTAGCCTTTTCACGTTTTCATTGTACGATAATGTGTTGTTAATATAACAGCTTTGATTTAAAAACTGCATTTATTTCCGTACTTTCAAATCCACAGAATTAGGTAATTTGTGGTTGGTTTCTTATTCATTGATGCATGTTATTTAGGTCTTATGGTTTTATGTCCTTAGTTAAATAAAGTGTATCAAGACCGGTAAATTTATTCTAAATATTTAGGAATTCAAAATTGTGCAGCTGGACACCTTTATTTCATTTGCCTTTCATTTTCCTTCTCCTCAGGTAGTAAATATATATTTCTGACGGAAAAAATACACATTTTTTTTTAAACTAATGAAGTCTATTGTACATGTGTTTGTTAGTGTTGTCGCAGATTTCCTTTGAGCCTTTCATATGACTCATTTAATGAATTCTCAGCATGTAGAAGTATAGCGGTAGTAGTTTGAAAGAGGGGATGAAGGACCATGGTTATTTGGTTATGAGTTTCAAAAATTTGTTCTCTTTAGGTGTTTAGTTATTACTATTTCCACGTCATGGCAAATATTGTTTATATACAGCATAGGCAGTATACAAAAGTTATCCATTATTACAAGTGCCTGATTTAATGAATCATGCAAAATAGGCAGTATATGTAAGTATAGCATACATACCAATGACTGATTTAACAAACAACAATGGTAATAAATGGTTGCCACTTCCAAATTTTGGCCACAGCTGCCACTTTTCAGAAACATGCCCAAGGTAGTTAGGGTTAATGATGGATAACATTGTAATTCAGGGAACTTTGGTACGCATACATTCAATCATGTCACTCTTCTGCTTAAAACCCTCTAATGAGCTTCAGGTCATTCTTAGAATATGATCCAAATCTTTTAACATGGACCTATATAACATGGTCAGTGGCTACCACAACAGTCTCATTTCCTTTTGCTCTCTCCCTCATTCATCATTGCTCCGCCACACAGGTTTTCTTTTTTGTTCTTGCCAAATTCATTCCAGAGTGAAAGACTTAGCATTTGCTATTCTTGCTGCCTAGAATGCTCTCCCCCAGATTTTTGCAGGGTTCACTGCTTTACACAATTCTGGTCTCCATTCAAATATCACCTCCTCATGAGGGAGGGAAGGTGTAGTGAGAAGAAATCACTAACTAGATAGCAGACAAGTGTTAACTTTGGTGAAAGGAAAGACAATACACAATATAGGAGAAGTCAGTACAGTTTGACCAAGGCAAAGTCATAGAAGCTTCCTAGACACATACATACACACACCTTGAGGGGCCAAGTTATTGGGGCTAAGGGCTGGGGATCCTGCTCTAGGGGGACATCTAGGTCAATTGGCATAACATAGTTCATGAAGAAAATATTCTACATCCTACTTTGGTGAGTAGCATCTGGGGTCTTAAAAGCTTATGAGTGGCCATGTAAAATACATCTATTAGTCCCATCACATTCAGAGCAAAGGAGAATGAAGAAAACCAAAGATGCAAGGAAAATATTAGTCCAAAGGACTAATGGACCACATGAACCACAGCCTCCACCATCCTGAGCCCAGAAGAAATAGATGGTGCCCAGCTACCACCACCACCACCACCGACTGCCCTGAAACGTATCACACTAGAGGGTTTCGGACAGTGTGGGAGAAAAATGTAGAAAAAAATTCAAATTCACAAAAAAGACCAGACTTACATAAAGTGATTCTTGTGTGGAGTGTGCCTCTTAGCTCAAGTAGATACAAGAGACTAAACGGGCAGCTTCTGTCTGGAGGTGAGATGGGAAGGCAGAGACGGTTAGGAGCTGGTTGAATGGACATGGGGAATCAGGGGTGGAAAGGAGGAGTGTGCTGTCACAGTATGGGGAGAGCAATTAGAGTCACATAACAGTATATGTATAAATTTTTGTATGGGGGAAAAAAAGACCAGGCTTACTGGTCTGATAGAAACTGGAGGAACCCCCGTGACTATGGCCCCTGGACACCCTGCTAACTCAGAACTGAAGCCACTCCCAAAGTCCACCTTTCAGCCAAAGGTTAGACAGGCCTATAAAACAAACAATGACACACATGAGGAACGTGCTTCTTAGTTCAATCAAATATATGAGACCAAATGGGCAACACCTGCCCAAAAACAAAGATGGGAAGGCAGGAAGGGATAGGAAAACTGGATGAATGGACAAGGGGAACCCAGGGTGTAAAGGGAAAAGGGGAGAGTGCTGACACATTGTAGGGATTTCAACCAATGTCACAAAACAATTTTTAAATTAGAAGCTAATTTGTGCTGTAAACTTTCACCTAAAACACAATTAAAAGGAAAAGAAAAATCACCTCCACAGAGAAGCCTTTTCTCACCACCCCATCTAAGGAAGGAATCCTGCTTTCCACCACTCCCCTAATTTTGTTCCCTATCCCCTTACCTTGCTTTATATTTTTTCAAATCATTTATTATTATCCAAAAATTTATTATGTATTTGCTTACTTATTTATTGCCTGTCTTCCCCACTACAGTGTAAACGCCATGAATACAAGGACTTTTTCTGAATTGTTCACAGCTCAATACCCAGAACCTAGAATAGTGTCTGGCCCATAGTAGAGTCTTGAGAAACATTTATTGCATAAATAAATGCACACATGAATTTGTAGAGCGACTGCTCTGAGCCAGGCATGGTGTAGGCAATTTTGTTTTCTTTTAGTCCTCATGATTGTACAGGATAGCTGTCACTATTTCCAATTTATTAAAGAGGAAACTGGGAATCAGAGAGGTAAGTCCAGAGTCATATAGCTAGCATGTGGTAGAGCTGGGATTCAGGACTTGGTCTGATTTTCTTTGATTTGTCTAATTTAAAGTAAAATATATATAGGAAAACAAAATCAGAGGACTAACACAAACCGACTTCAATCTTACTATGAAGCTACAGTAATCAGTGTGGTATTGGTGAAAAATATAGCCAAATAAATGTAAAACACAAAATTATAAAATTCCTGGAAGATAACATAGGAGAAAATTTAGGTGACCTTGGATTTGGTGATGACTTTTTAGATATTACACCAAAAGCACGTTCCATGAAAGAAAAAATTGATTTTAGACTTTATTAAAATCAAAAACTTTTGCTTGGTGAAAGACACTTAAGAGAATGAAAAGATAAGCCACAGACTTGGAGAAAACACAATGCATTTGCAAAACACATATTTGATAAAGAACTTGTATATAAAATATACTACAAAGAACTCTTAAAGCACAATAAGAAAACAAACACCGCCCCACCAAAAAAAAAAAAATATCTACAGATGGCAAAGAAGCATATGAAAGATGCTCAACGTCATATGTCATGAGGAAATTGCAAATTAAAATAACCATGAGATATCTCTACACACCTACTAGAATGGTTAAAATCCAAAACATTAACACCACCAAATGCCATTGAGAATGTGGAGCAACAGGAACTCTCATTCACTGCTGGTGGGAATGCAAAATGGTACAAGTACTTTGGAAGATAGTTTGGTGGTTTCTAGAAAACTAAGTGTAGTCTTACCATACAATTCAGCAATCACATTCCTAGATATTTGCCCAGTTGAGCTGAAAACTTATGCCCACAAAAAACTGCAAATGAGTGTTTATAGCTGCGTTGTTCATAATCACCAAAAACTTGAAGAACCAAGATTTTCCTAAATAGGCAAAGAGATAAACTGTGGTACATCCATACAACAGAATATTATTCAGCAATAAGAAGAAATGAGCTATCAAGCCACGAAAAGACATGGAGGAAGCTTAAGTGCACATTGCTAAATGAAAGAAATAAGTCTGAAAAGGCTACATACTGTATGATTCTAACTAGATAACATTCTGGAAATGCAAAGCTATAGAGATAGTAAAAAGATCAGTGGTTTCCAGGGTCTGGCTTAGGGGTGGGGGAGGTGGGAGCAGAGAGGAGAAGGCTGAAGAGATGGCAAACAGGATTTTTAGGGCAGTGAAATGATCCTATATGATACTTTAATGGTAGATTCATGACATTATGCATTTCTCAAAACCCATAGAACTGTGCAACACAAAGAGTGAACCTTAATGTAAACTATGAACTTTGGTTAATCATGTATCAATATTGGTTCATCAATTGTAACAAAAATATCACACTAATGTAAGCTGTTAATAATAGAGGAAACTGTCTGGGGAGAGGGAGAGATGGTATATGGAAACTGTACTTTCTACTCTACTCAATTTTTCCATAAACTTAAACTGCTCTAAAAAATATCTTATTAAAAATAAAAACTAGTTTATTTTTTATAACAGAATATTATTTTATAATAGAACATATTATTTCTGTTCAGAATAAAGAAGGAAGGAGGGCTTTGCTTTCTGTAAGGGTGTATGGTTTCCAAAATTTGCATTTTGACCATTGGCTCCTAGCCTCAAGTTGCTGATTAAATTACTGGTCAAGTTTATAGCATTATTTTGAAACATAAAATGAAAGAAAATACTGACAAAAACATTTTTAAAAAATCTAGTTCACTTCCCTGTCTTTGTTGGATTAGGGTTTGTTTTGAAGTGTCTGTTTTCTTGTCCAGTAACATTTAATATTTTAAACAGAAAGTCTTGTCTTGAAGATTATTTCTCACAGATCTATTTTCCTATAATATTCTATTTTATACTTCATGAAAAAAGTTAACCTTTTTACAGGTGACCTGGGTACCTTCCTAGTAATCTTTTTTGGATACTTATCACTTTTCTCTGTGGTTTAAGTATTGAAGAGGCATCCCACTGGTTTTTTTTCTTAGTTTGGCAAATGCCCAAATCTAGTTTGCTTTTCACAGTCCTGATGCCAACAGCCATTAACCTCAGGAAACACACCAGGACATCTGGTGGCTTCTAGTATTATGAAAAGAAAAAGGTGTCATTTATGCAGAGATAGTGTGAGATGAAGATGTTTGTGGGGGCTGCTATTAGTTAAACTTTACAAAATGTGTAGTATTAATCTTTTAGGATTAAATGGTAGCTGTTAAAAATGTAGCTATTAACAAATTTCATAAACTAAGTGTTACTGCTGGATTAAGTAGTATTTTTAAAAAATACCTTGAATAGCAACATATATTAATGTAAATATTTTGTACCCCAAATTTTGCAGCAAGTTTTCCTGATGGCTTTAGTTACAAGCTCTGATCTAGGAAAGTGACAATGAATTTTATATATTCCTAGTTTTTGATAATTATTTCTGATGCTGTGAGATTTTGTAAATATTTAGGATTCTTTCATTTTTTTAATTGGTATTTTAAAAATGGTTGAAATTCTTAGTACAACAGGTGGCATATAGCAAACACTTAATACATGTGAGCTGCTTCTTCAACAATCTTTACCCTCCCCCGAAAATCGGTTCCTTCCTGGTGGTTGGGAATATGTAGAACTGCTATATAACTGTAACTATTTTAAAATAATGTAATGCTTTTTTTTTTTTTTGAGTCAACTTTCTTCTCAATTATCTAGTGAATAACATCTTTACTATCCTTGGTCATTATTGAATTTTCTATTAATTAAACCGTAGTAGTCATTTCTAATATTACTGATTCTCTATTCTAATCTTTTCTTTCCCCCAAAGCCAATATTTCGTTCTCTTCGATTTTCATGTCTGTTTTCTTTCCACTGGTCATAGAGTTAGTATTTATACACAGTAAAGAACGTTCTGAAAATACTCCATGCTGTTGTTTCCTTTACATTAGTCTTGAGATTGTGAATATATCAAGTACATTGTCTATGGATTGAATCTGACCACTAGATTTGTTTAGTTTGATTGCACATTGTTATAAAATTTTTCAAGTTGAATGCTGTTAGGAGGGACCTGTACTCTCCAGTTCTGCCACAGGCCCTACCATTTCCTTTCGTTTTAACAGCCGATCTTCACTCATTTATAGACCTGCCTGACTCGCAAAGCCATTTCAGATTTGACCATTGTTTTGGATGAACTGGCTGTCCAAATAACTCAACATGATACTCATGTTTTGATTAGTAGTTGTACTGTAGAATTAAAACCTGGAACTGAAACTGTCTTTAACACTAGCTGGAACTACCAGTTACTTGCCTTCTGTAAATTTTAATTTTCTTATTTGTAAGATGGAAATAATAATAACCCTTACCACTGGGATTGTTGTAAGGACTAAATAAAAAGGTGTCTGGCATATAACAGTGTCAATAATGGAAGTTATTATTATTGTTGCCCTAATTTTTATAGCCCTATCAAATAAGCTTTCAAATACCCATGGTTGGGGTAAAAAGCTAATGTAAGTATTTTTTTTAAACAAGCATTTATAACATAATATACATAGTTGTTACTGTTATTAACATCAATAAATAACAATAGCAATATATTTTAGATTACTTCCATTTTCAGAAGCCCACTTTCTAAGAAGTATTTCTGGGAATGACTTCTCAGCAAGGAATGCAATCCATGGTTTCTGGCCTTGGCTTGATTCCTGAGGGCTTTACCTGTTACTTGTGATGAGTGCCCAGGAACCAGACACATGGGATTCCCTTAAGCATTTGATAGGACTAATGGAAGGTAATTTTTTGGTCACTGAAAAGTGTAACCAATCACTTTATCATTACTACATACGGTTGATATACTTTTTGGCCTGGTTTTCTATGGATGCATGACTTACCAAATGACTTTACCTCTGTGCCCCGTTTAGTGGCACAGATGGGAACGTAAATAGTTATGTGAGGGAGAAAATTATCATAATGCATCTGAATTTAGTGACTTCAGAAGATCACATAAACAAACACATGAGCAGAATCCAGTCTGCCTATTTTTAAATAAAATATCTTTGCATTTTAATAATGAATAACTTTTCATTTGTAGGTAGAATTCAATTACATTTAATGATAATATAAAAACAGGAAACCCAGGAGAGCAATGAATTTCATAGACACAAATATTCCCACTGGGGCAATGATATGTAATACAGTAAACTTTTCCTATTGAGCTGTACTGAGTACTTTTAACACTCTTGCCAAAAGTGTTCATCTAAGTACAAAATAGCAGTACAGAGGTTGAGTGGATGGGCAGTAGGAACTTTCTATCTAACCCCACATTTTTCCAGGAAGGAAGGTGAAAGATGTTCTTGTTAGTGGCTATTGTGTCAATCCCAGTTTATGGAGACCCCATGTGTGCAGAGTAGAACTCCATTGGATTGTCAAGGCTGTGACCGTTTGAAAGCAGATCTCTAGGCCTGTCTTCCAAGGCTCCTCTGTGTGGGTTCAAACAGCCAACCTTTCAGCTAGTCGTCAAGTGCTTAACCGTTTGCACCACCCAAGGACTCAGGCAAACAATAGTAAGGTATAAAATGAAATGTATTTTTTTAATCAGAAAACCTAGCTTTGGGGCGGGGAGAAGGGGAGTAGCTCCAATATGTACAATATGAGTCTTTATTTCACTGCTTTCCTTGTAGGTACAGCATGTTGTTGTCAGCTGCTGTCGAGTTGGCCCCTGACTCCTGGCAACCCCATGAACAATGGAATAAAACCCTGCCTGGTCCTGGGTCACCCCTATGATTCGTTGCAGATCAGACTATTGTGATCCATAGGGTTTTCACTGGCTGATTTTTAGAAGTAAATCACCAGGCCTTTCTTCCTAGTCCATATTAGTATGGAAGCTCTGCTGAAACCTGTTCAGTATCGTAGCAACATGCAGGAAGCTCCACTGACAGACAGGTGGTGGCTGTGTATGAGGTGCATTGCTAGGAATTGAACCCACATCTCCCATGTGAAAGGCAAGAATTCTACCACCCATATAGGTACCCCATTTTTAAGATGCAGAAGCCAAGGATCGGGAAGCTTAAGTGACTTTGCCAATTTCATGTAGTTAATTGGGCACTGAGTTAGAATTTCAAACCCTTGATTGTTTGACTTCAAACCTGTGCTCTGTCCATCATGACACACTGCCTCTTATGAGGTGCTTTTTAATTACAAGTCATCATTATTACAGATTTGAGAACAGATGTCCACCCATAATCCTCTGGGACCAGAATCCAGAGGGTGAGACCCAGGAAATGACAGAAAACTCTCCCCAGAGTTGCTTCTAGGAACAGCTCACAAGACAGGGACCTGAGGCCAAGTCAGAGGAGTAGATACCAGCCAATTAATCAGCCTGACAAATGACTGCACATGAAAAAGGAGACCAGCTGTGAACTGAGCAGCCAGAAGAACAGGGGGACCAATGCTGCCAATGCAGGAGATTTGGCTGAAGCAGGAAGAAAGTTGGAAAGGGAAGAGAAGGCAGAGGCAGTGTGAAATAAGGTAAAAGATTCTGATCCCGTTACTTTTTTACATGTCCTTATATGTCCTCCTTCCTAGAAGGACAGCAACGTGCCAAGGGGGCTGGCCCTCACTGCACTATAGACAATGGAGGATGGCAGGAGAGGATCACCATGAAAAACTTAAATGGGGGCAGCAAGAACCATACCTGAGGGAGAAAAGCCATCAGAAAGTGTTATGGATTGAATTGTGTCCCCCCAAAAGATGTGTTGAAGTCCTAAACCCTGTACCTGTGAATGTGACCCTATTTGGGAACAGGTGTTTTTTGTTATCTTAAGGAGGTCATACCAGAGTAGGATGGGTCCAAACCTACTCCCGTCTGAGTGGTCTCTTATAAAATGGGAAAACAAAGAGGCACCCACACAGGGGGAAGACAGATGTCACGTGAAGATACATCTACAAGAAGCCAAGGAACACCAAGGAATGGCCAGGGCTACCGACAAGGAACGACCCTCCACTAAAGTCCATGCACTGACTTGGACTTCTAGCTCCCAAACTGTGAGACAATACCATCTGTTTTTTAAAGCCATCCACTTGTGGTATTTTTGTTGTTGTTGTTACAGCAACACTAGGTAACTAAGACAGAAAGTGAGTCTGATTCTCATTATTTTGTTTCCCAAATACTATAAATCAATTCTTCACTATATGAATGTTGCCCGGGGTAGAACAGGGGATGACCAATGAGATTGGTCACCAGTCTCAGTCTTTCTGGAAACTTATCAGATGTGTTAACCTGACTGGGGAAAATTTTCCTCCCACGACTGTGACAATCCTGGGTTTTAAGAACAGACTCGGAGTGTGTGTGTGTATGTGTGTGTGTAGTAGGGCAAGGGGCAGAAAAATGAACTAGGAGGAGATCACAGACAGGCCTAGTTCCATCTTGCCTCACTCTTTCCCTACCCAAATCTACACCCTGGAATAAGCTTTTCAATACCTGCATGAGGAAGAACCAAATCTTGCAGTTGCACTACCCCGGAAATGTCATAACAATATGAAAAATGGTAATTTCCCACAGGAAATTAGGTTTTATGGGCTTGAAGCTTGCATATACTTTTTTGCATCCTTTTTTCCTTAGTGACATTTTCTCATCTTTGTACTTTGTTAGCATTATGGAACTAGTCATTGGTGTGAAACAGAGCTGTCAAACATAATACAGAATTCCATAAAACTCAGAAAATTGAAACTCTTAGGCACAACACGGGGCCTAATTTCAGGTGCATTACATGCTCTGTCATATCAAGTAAGACTGTGCTTCAAGCTTTGTCACTATTACAGCTTGCGTCCTACGTATCATTCACTTGCTGCAATATTTTCACATTTTTCTTTTTACTACTTTCTCCAGTGGCATTGGTGCTGAACAGTGATGAGAATGACAGCCCTCAGCAATGCCAAAAGCATCCAGAGAATTTAATCTCAATTCCAAATGCATATGTTCGACTTCTGCACAGACACTTAGAATATTAAAAGGCTGGGGAAAATGGTTTTGAAAGATTCTAGTCATACAATAGCAGGGGCACAAAGAAGCTGAGATATAGATAGGAGAATTATTTTGAAAAGCTTAACACAAAGATATGAAAGCAGGCAGCAGATTTAAGCGTCTTTAACAACTGCCAAGTTTTTAGTACCAATTGAACACAAGCATGTACTGCCATTTACCTTAACAAAAAAGAAATCTTAAAATCTATTGACTCTTTTGTGTCTAGTCATTGAATAAAAATGCATTTATTGAGACTTACTATGTGCCAAGAGCATAAATCTTAAAGTTCTGTGGTGTCTTATGGTCTCACAAAGTTAGATGTTATGTTCAAAAATATCTATGCAATCCCTTTTTAGCTTAGGATGTAATGGTGGTTAGCACCTAACTCTTCCTGACCTCTTCTTGGGAAGTCTCATTTGACTGGGTGTTTTCATAAAGTTCACCCTCCCTCCCACCACTGGTTGGGACATGGCTAACCATACTAATGTGATGTTGAGTACTACCACATTCCTGGATAATGAACTTGAGGTATGCTTGGGACATACTTGTAGTAAAATATATATATATATATATATATATATATGTATGTATCTATGTACACACATATATATGTATATATATATATATTCATTGTTTATCTGAAATTCAGATTTAGCTGGGAATTCTGTATTTTTATTTGATAGATCTGGCAACCCTGCCAGGGGTCCTGTATCTGCACATTCCATATTTCCTTTATGAAAAAAGAGGAAATTAAACACACACACATACACACACACACACACACACACACACACAGTCACATTAGTTCATCTTTCAAGAATGCAAATTCCAAGGCAGACTTTGGAGCTCATACTCACTTGATGCTGTGCTCTGAATTTCTGTGCTGAAGAACCTTTGATCAAGTGCAAGTGGTTATCTCACCTTTTAAAAAAGCCTCCCTCCCCTCCCCCCACCCATGTAGATGAAAGTGTCCCTTTTACCTGTTAGAATTATTCAGGTATATATTATCTTATTTCTTTCAAGGAACCATATGTCTACTTCATTTATCTGGAGTTTATTAGTGGCTTAGAAGGAGAGGTGACCCTAACAATTTCCATATATATGTCAGGGTGCTTTAGGAAGACTCAGTTAAGCCTCAGACCTAAAATTTTTTTATAATCATAGAGTGATAATAATGACAGTATTAGCTAAAACCTACCAAATGCTGTATTTCACATGGATTATGTAAATTAATCCCAAAGTAGGCATTATTATTGTTATTCTCATTTACAGATAATGAAGCTGTTTTAAAGAGTTAAAGTAATTTGTTCAAGTTACATACCTAGTGAGTGGTGGATTCAGGTTCAGGCACACAAACTCTAAAACCTGTGCTCTTTTTTTTTTCCCATACAAAAATTTATACATACATTGTTATGTGACTCTAATTGGTCTCCCCATACTGTGACAGCACACTCTTCCTTTCCACCTCTGATTTCCCATGTCCATTCAACCAGCTCCTAACCCTCTCTGCCTACCCACCTCACCTCCTGACAGAAGGTTCCCGTTCAGTCTATTGTGTCTACCTGAGCCAAGAGGCACACTCCTCACCAGCGCCACTTTATGTCCCACAGTCCAGTCCAATCCCTGCCTGAAGAGTTGGCCTCGGAAATTGTTTTAGTTCTGGGCTGATAGAGAATCTAGAGGCCATGCTTTCCGGGGTTCTTCCAGTCTCGGTCAGACCATTAAGTCTGGTCTTCTTTCTAGAATTCGAGTTCTGCACACCACCTCTCTCCTGCTCCATCTGGGACTGTCTGTTGTGTTCCCTGTCAGGGCGGTCATTGGTGGTAGCCAGGCACCATCTAGTTCTTCTGTTCTCAGGCTGATGAGGTCTCTGGTTTATGTGGCCCTTTCTGTCTCTTGGGCTAATACTTTCCTTGTGTCTTTGGTGTTCTTCATTCTCCTTTACTCCAGGTGGTTGGGACCAATTGGTGCATCTTAGATGGCCACTTGCAAGCTTTTAAGACCCCAGATGCCACTCATCAAAGTAGAACGCATAACATTTTCTTAATAAGCTTTATTATGCCACTTGACCTAGATGTCCCCCGAAAGCATGATCCCCAGACCCCTACCCCTGTTACTCTGTCCCTCAAAGTGTTTGATTGTATTCAGGAAACTTTTTAGCTTTAGTTTAGTCCCCTGTAGTGTGTGCTGTCCTTCCCTTCACCTAAGATAACTCTTATCTACTGTCTAGTTAGTAAATAACCCTCACCCTCCCTCCCCACCCTCTTAACCCTCGAAGAATGGTTTCTTCTGTGTTTAAACCTTTTCTTGAGTGTTTACAATAGTGGTCTTATACAATATTTGTCCTTCTGTGACTGACTAAATTGACTCAGCATAATGACTTCCAGCTTCCTCCATGTTATAAGATGTTTCACGGCTTCATCATTGTTCTTTTTCATTGTGTAGTATTACACTGTGTGGATATACCATAATTTGTTTATCCATTCATCTGTTGATGGGCACCTAGGTTGTTTCCATCTTTTTGCTATTCTGAACAGTGCTGCAGTGAACATGGGTGTGCAGATATCTATTCATGTGACGGCTCTTGTTTCTCTAGGATGTATTCCAAAAAGCGGGATAGCTGGATCGTATGGTACTTCTATTTCTAGCTTTTTAAGGAAGTGCCAAATCGATTTCCAAAGTGGTTGTACCATTTTACATTCCCAGCAACAGTGTATAAGTGTTCAAGTCTCTCTACAACCTCTCCAGCATTTAATATTTTGTGGTTTTTGGATTAATGCTAGCCTTGTTGGGGTGAGATGATATCTCGTGGTACTTTTGATCTGCATTTCTTTAATGGCTACTGATCATGAGCATTTCTACATGTGTCTGTTAGCCGCCTGAATATCTTCTCCGGCAAAGTGCCTATTCATATTCTTTGCCCTTTTTTTGAATTGGGTTATTTGTCTTTTTGTTGTTGAGATTTTTCAGTATCTTGTAGATTTTAGAGATTAGACGCCGATCGAAATTGTTGTAGCCAAATTTTTTTCCCCAGTCTGTAAGTTGTTCTTTTGACTCTTTTGATGATGTCTTTTGATGAGCATAAGTTTTTGATTTTTAGGAGCTCCCAGTTATCTAGTCTCTCTTCTGGTGCTGTGCATTCTTACTTATGGTTCCTATTGTGTTTATGCCATGTATTAGGGCTCCTAGCATTGTCCCTATATTTTCTCCCATGGTCTTTATTGTTTTTGATTTTATATTTAAGTCTTTGATCCATTTTGAGTTAGTTTTTGTGCATGTGAGAGGTATGGGTATTGTTTCAGTTTTTTGCA
>NW_004443945.1:29408865-29411717 GCF_000243295.1 Trichechus manatus latirostris
ATGAGGGATATTGGTCTGTAATTTTCTTTCTTTGAGGTATCTTTACCTGGTTTTGGTATCAGAGTTATGCTCGCTTCATAGAATGAGTTTGGGAGTATTCCATCCTTTTCTATGCTCTGAAATAACTTTAGTAGTAGTGATGTTAACTTTTCTCTGAAAGTTTGGTAGAAGTCTCCAGTGAAGCCATCTGGGCCAGGGTTTTTTTTTTTGTTTGGAGTTTTTTAATTACCTTTTCAATCTCTTCATTTGTTATGGGTTTATTTCGTTGTTCTACCTCCGTTTGTGTTAGTTTTTGTAGGTAGTGACTCTCTAGAAATTTGTCCATTTCCTCTAGGTTTTTGAATTTGTTAAAGAACAGTTTTTCGTAATATTCTGTTATGATTCTTTTAATTTCAGTTGGGTCTGTTGTGATATCACCCATCTCATTTCATATGTGGGTTATCTGCTTCCTCTCCTGTTTGTCTTCTGTCAGTTTGGTCAATGATTTATTACTTTTCTTGCTCTTTTCAAAGAACCAGCTTTTGGTCTTGTTAACTCCTTCCGTTGTTTTTCTATTCTCTATTTCATTTAATTCTGCTTTAATTTTTATTATTTCCTTTCTTCTTGCGCCCAAGGGCTTCTTTTGCGGCTCTCTTTCTACTTGTTCCAGTTGTAAGGTTAATGTTTTGATTATGGCCCTTTCTTCTTTTTGCATGTGTGCATTTATTACTATAAACTGACCTCTAAGGTTCTTGTAGGATGTGTTTTCATTCTTGTTTGATTCTAAGAATTTCTTTATTTCCTGCTTAATTTCTTCTATAACCCAGTAGTTTTTGAGCAAGGTGTTGTTCAATTTCCATGTGTTTGATTTTTTTTCCTTTTTGTGATGTTGATTTCCAGTTTTATGGCTTTTTGGTCAGAAAAGATGCTTTGAAATATTTTGATGCTTTGGATTTTGTTAAGGCTTGCTTTATGGCCTAATATGTGGTCTATTCTGGAGAATGTTCCATGTGCATTGGAAAAGAAAGTATACTTGGCTGCTGTTAGGTGGAGTGTTCAGTATATGTCTATGAGATCAAGTTGGTTGATTTTAGCATTTAGCTCTTCCGTGTCTTTGTTGAGCTTCTTTCTGGGTGTTCTGTCCTTCACTGAAAGTGGTGTGTTGAAGTCCCCAACTACTATTGTGGAGCTGTCTATCTCTCTTCTCAGTGCTATTAGAGTTTGTTTTATGTATTTTGGAGCCCTGTCATTGGATGTGTAAATATTTATTATAGTTATGTCCTCCTGGTGTATTGACCCTTTAATCATTATATAGTGTCCTTCATTATCCTTTGTGGTGGATTTTACTTTAAAGTCTATTTTGTCAGAGATTAATATTGCCACTCCTGCTCTTTTTTGAGTGTTGTTTGCTTGATATATTTTTTTCCATCCTTTGAGTTTTAGTTTCTTTGTGTCTTTAAGTCTAAGGTGTGTCTCTTGTAGGCAGCATATAGACAGATCGTGTTTTTCAATCCAATCTGCCACTCCCTGTCTCTTCATTGGTGCATTGAGTCCACTTACATTCAGCATAATTATTGATACGTATGAGTTTAGTGCTGTCATTTTGATGTCTTTTTTTGTGTGTTGTTCACAGTTTCTTTGTTCCACTTAATTGTCTGTGCTGAGTCGTTTTTCTTTATGTGTTTTCTTTTCATGTTTTTCATTGTTGTTGATTTTGTATTTGCTGGGTCTTTATATTTTTCTAGTTTTTTATTTTGATGTGTAGGATTGTTAGTTTCCTTTGTGGTTATGTTAATATTTACCCCTATTTTTCTAAGTTTATATTAGTCTTTTATTTCTTTAGATCGCCTTGACTTTCTCTCCCTGTGAAAAATCTATGTCTACATTTTTTAAGTCGCTCTTTTTTGTTTTAATATTGTCATCTTTTCATATTGACATCTGTTTCTTTATTTTCAGTTTTTTAGCTTCGATTTACTTTTGTGACTTCCCTATCTGGGTTGATATCTGGTTGCTCTGTCCTGTGTTCTAGACTTGGGTTGTTACCTGATGTTATTAGTTTTCTAACTGGAGAACTCCCTTTAGTATTTCTTGTAGTATTGGTTTAGTTTTTGCAAGTTGCCTAAACTTCTGTTTATTTATAAATGCCCTAATTTCGCCATTATATTTAAGAGCCAGTTTTGCTGGATATATAATTCTTGGCTGGCAGTTTTTTCCTTCAAGTCTTTATATATGTCATCCCATTGCCTTCTTGCTTGCATGGTTTCTGCTGAGTAGTCTCAGCTTATTCTTATTGACTCTCCTTTGTAGATGATTTTTTGTTTATCCCTAGCTACTCTTAAAGTTCTCTGTTTATCTTTGGTTTTGGCAAGTTTGATTATAATATGACTTGGTGACTTTCTTTTGGGATCTACCTTATGTGGGGTTCAATGAGCATCTTGGATAGATATCTTGTCATCTTTCATGATATCAGGGAAGTTTTCTGCCAACAAATCTTCAACAATTCTCCTGGTATTTTCTGTTATCCCTGCCTGTTCTGGTACTCCAATCACTTGTAGGTTATTCCTCATGATAGAGTCCCATGTAATTGTTAGGGTTTCTTTTTCTTTTTAATCCTTTTATCTGATTTTTTCTCAAGTAAGTTGATGACAAGTGCTTTATCTTTAATCTGACTAATTCTGACTTTCATTGCCTCAATTCTGCTCCTATGACTTTCTATTGAGTTGTCTAATTCTGAAATTTTATTGTTAGTCTTCTGGATTTCTGATTGCTGTCCTTCTGTGGATTCTTGCAGCCTGTTAAATTTGTCTTTACGCTCTTCTCTAATCTTTTTAATTTCCTCTATTGTGTGTTCTACATTTTGCTTAATTTTCTTC
>NW_004443945.1:29412037-29442023 GCF_000243295.1 Trichechus manatus latirostris
TTAGATCTGTTACTAGGTACGTGAACTCAGGAGTCCACCCACTCCTCCTTATGAATTCAGCTCAGGTGCCCAGGTAGATAGCCACCAAGTGTGTGGTGTAGGCTCTCACTTACAGTCCTATACAGGCATGGGTGATTGGTGTAGGCACAGGCATCTGGCTGCAGCAGGGGGACACACTCTGAGCAAGGCAGGGGGCTGATGGCTGCCCCGGAGTGTCCAGGAGGAAGGTGTGTCCCTGTTCCCTAGAGCGTGTAGGTGGGTGGGTTTTGCAGCCAGACTATGAGCAGCTAATGATGTTGACTTTAAGGACTAGGGGCACCGCTTATTCATGGACCCCTATCGCAGGTGGCTAGGTGGCGTGGGTAGGGCCACCAGTCCTCAGACCCCTGATGTAGGTAGGTGAAAACCCTGCTTAATGGGCAGTGAGGTGTCAGATGTCAAGAACATGACACTTCACAGCTAAAACAATTGTTGACTTCTGGTATATACACTGTTGTACTGCAGTAATGAAGGCCTATGCTGTTGAGATTGGCCCACTCCAGTCTATGCAGGGGGAAAGGCACTCAGAGTCCGTGGATCCCTTATCCCTGTGCCTAGGCAGAGGAACTGTGTTTACCCGGGGTTCCTGGGGTAGGGGAGCGGGCAGTTTATTTTTCATCTATTTGTTAATTTTTTCACTCTCTATGCAGGGAGAATGGCTTTGGGCGTGTGAGGGTTCCTACTTCCGGCCCAGGGGACTCGGAATTGCTGAAGCTGTTCCAGGACCCAGTGCAGAGCAGGGAGCGGGGAGGTAAATGGGAGAGAGGTTTTTCCCTAAGGAGGGTGTTTTTGATCCCTGCGGTAAACTGTACGCAAGTACTTATCTTTCGCTGATGAGGGCTGATTCTCACTGGTTCTACGTGGCCGAGTAGACTCTCAGTGGCTGGGTCTCTACTGGTACAGAATTTGCCTCTTAAGCACTGATGCTGACCTGCCTCACCGCTTACCCCCGAGCTGATCTGACCTGAAGTGTTCAGGCTCTTGCTGGGTCAGGTCTGGCAACTCCTCGCTGCTTCTGAACTGTCTCTCCCTCCGCCTGCTGCTCAGTCCAGTTCCTCAACTCTGCCTTTGATGTTCAGGGCTCCCAGATTGCCATATATAATCGAATCACTTGTTTTTTTGGGTCTTTGTTGTATGAGGGTCCAACAGAAGCATCTGACTACTCAGCCATCTTGACCCTGCCTCCCAAAACCTGTGGTCTTAACTACTATTATTGTATATTGATACTACTGCAAATATGGACTCAGATCACATTTGCCTACAAGTTTACCATAATATTTGACTTTGAATAGAATTTTAGGGATAAGCAACATCACAGAAATTGCATCTTTAATATTGCAATGAGATTGTAACTCTCGTATAATTCCTTCAGATGAATCAACTTTCCTCAGAACTCTGCTTAATAACATTCCATAGTTTGAAAAACACTCTGGTCCTTTAGTTGAATCAATGAGGTAACAATGAAAGCAGGAAGATGCTAAAAATATTAACAGACTGTAACCCTGCTTCCTCGGGGTGACTTCTTCAATATTATAGAAGTAGAATAGCTTTGCTATCTTCAGCTAAGTACATACTTCTGAAATTAACTTTCATGAAACATATGAAAAGATGAGAAAAGCACAAAAAATATTTTCTATTCATCCATGAATTAGCTTGGACTCTGTAAATAACAAGGAGAAAATACATTTGGAAGCTCCAAGATGATAGTATTTTCAGTTAGGAGAAATTCAAAAGATTAGCAAATGCTAGAACAATCAATTCACTTTTACTTTTTAAAAATCTAGGTGAACTTGATTCACTGGCAGCTGTCAGGATAATGGTAAGCTTTGCCAAAATAGACTCATTTGAACAGCAGTATAAAACACTTCAAATAGACTGTGCTCATTCATTCAGTTATTGTCTCATTGCTCACCAGCCAGCTGTGAGGTGCTGTATTTGGCTCTATGTTTATAGGGATGAGTAAGACTGGCCTGTGATGTTAAGAAGGTTGCATTTTAGGTTGAGGTTGGGAGAGGGAGGTTAGTGGGAACACAAAAGTAAACAATGTGGAGAATGCTATACTAGGCATATTAACAAAGCTTGGAGAAAGGATGATCAACCGTTCTGGGGGATGGCACTGAGAAGGGCTGCTGGAGGAAGTAAATTTGGGCTGGATTTTAGAGGATGAGTGAGGATTTGCCTTTAAATGGGTTTGCTGGAAAACTCCATACACTTCTTTAACTTGTTAGTCTTCTGTGATGTGTCTTATTTCAAAATACCAAATTACTCATCATAAAATACTTGCCGATAAATTGCATTTGCTCTTATACATATTTCTTTTTAATTAACTTTGAACACATGATAGAGAAATACTTTAATCTTTTCACTGAGAGCTGCTCACATAATTGCTTGATAGAATAATGCCCAATAATATTTAGTTGATTAACAAAAATGACAAATACTGTGGCCAGTTGCCCTTTTGATGTTAAATAATGTGCTGATCCTTGAGCCATTTCCTGGGCTGGCTCTTCTCAAGTCATTTTCTCTTGCAGAGTGAATATAACATTTTAAAACTTTACTCTTAGCTTGGGAGAGAAAGAATTTACATTTCAAGATGGCATCCATACCTAGCTTTGATTTATTAATTGGATAAATTAATTCAAGTTACAATGTATCAGACAAAGTATATGGCATTTGAAAGACATGTGGTTGGTCCAGTGAATCAGCCCAGATTATCCATGACAGGATTAGTGTATATGACTCAGTATTATTTCCCAGTTGTTTCTCATTCACCCATACCTTCGTTTTTTTTTTTTTTTCTCCTGCCGTGAATGTTTCAAACCTGACTTCTTTCCAACTTCTTTCCCATTGGTTCAGTGTTTCTTGTTTGCTGACCCATTAGAGAGACTTAAACTTTTTGCTTTTTTCCTCCCATTCGTATCTATGACTTGTTTTCACTATTCTAATGTGGTGCTTATTTCATATTTCTCATATGCTGATGGCCATGGTCAGATTTAGCACAGGCCAGGCCTCTCTTTTATGGGAAGGCCTGAATCAAAAATTTTTTCCATTGCTTGTTTTGAATGCTGATGATTACGTGCTGCAAATTGTAAGCTTTACTGCGACTGCTGCGCTTTCTACTATTTCTTTGATAAACAATGTCATCATTTATTGAATGTCCAGTATGTGTGAGGCACTTTATTATAAAATTATAGTTATTTATTCTTATAAGTTAAACTATTGCCAGTTTTATCCATACCCAGTACCTGTCACCGTCAAATCGATTCCAACTCATAGCAAACCTATAGGACAGAGTAGAACTGCTCCATAGGGTTTCCAAGGAGTGGCTGGTGGATTCGAACTGCTGACCTTTTGGTTGGCAGCCAAGCTCTTAACCACTGCACCACCTGGGCTTCATCCGTAGCCAGTAAGTATTATTAATACTAGTTTGCAAATAAGTAGAATGAGACTGGCCCAAGCACTCAAAATTTTCGGTAGTCAGGACTGTTTCTATTGTAAGAGAGAAACCTGACTCAGATTTAATAAATGAGAGTATTTAAATAAATGAGAGTATTGATTGGTTTATGTCCCTGGAAAGTTCAAAAGGTTAAATTGTAGGCCAATTTGGATCCAGGAATTAAAACTATGCCTTTGGGAATTTGTCCCTTTTCCACATCTCTCAGCTTTCTCTCCAAATTGGATTCATTTTCTGGCAGTTGCTTCCCACGCGGTAGCAAATATGCTTGATGGTAGCTCTAAGTTTACATTCTACTTAAAGCGATTTCAGAAAATGATTGGGTAGCTTCCAGAAAAGCCCTGGAGATGGGTCTGAATTGACCTAATTTGGATTTCATGCTAATCCATGAACCAACCATTGTGGTTAGTGTTGTTGGATTCCCTGAGTAACCCATTCTGAATTAGGTGCCACACTTGGAGTTGGAAGGTGGGGTCAGCCCCCTGAGCCATTTGGACTGAGACTAGGCATGGGAAGTTCTCCAAAGTATGCTAGGGAGAAAGAAAGCCAAAGTCCACTGCAAAGCTGTAGATGGCTGAGTCAGGATTTTAACCTAGGTCTGTGTGATTTTAGAACATCAATGTGTAAATATGGTGATTCAGTCGTTCATTCATTCAATAAATATTTAGGCATTATCAAGGCTGTAGGATACAGTGGTAAACAAGAAAGTCAAAGTACCTGCCCTTATGGAGCTTATATTCTAAGGCAAGGTGGTAGGTAGAATACTAAAAAGCGAAGGCATGCTATGATTTCAGGTAGTGGTGTTCTGTAAAGAAAATAAAGTACATCAGGGAGTTAGAGAGAGACTGGGCTAGGTGAATGGTTAATTTAGCTAGTGAGTTAAGGCAGGTGACATTTGTGCAGAGACTGAATGAAGTAGTGAGCTATGGAAGATCACTGGTAAGTGTATTTCCATAAGATGGACATCAAGGGCCTTGGGAGATGACTTAGATAGCTTGGTTTCTCTTTTCACTAAATTCATCCTCTTCCCTCCTCTTAGATATCAAATATCCACTTTATATTTTATATTTATATTCTGTTGCCCTTATAATTAGGAGCCCTGGTGGCACAGTGGTTAACTGCTTGGCTGCTAACCAAAAGGTCGATGGTTTGAACCCACCAGCCGCTCTGAGGGAGAAAGATGTGGCAATCTGGTTGCTTCCATAAAGATTACAGCCTAGGAAACCCTACGAAGCACTTCTGCTCCTTCCTATAGGGTCGCAATGAGTTGAAATGGACCTGATGGCACAAAACAACAACAGCAACAGCAGCCGTTGAAATTAAATCTGGACTTGTGGCCATGTGGGTTCTTAATTGTGTCCCTGTGAACAGTCACTGTAATGATGATTAAATTATGCACATTTAATTTCGTAGTCATGGTAGACTCCAGAGTTGTGCTAGGACCTCTTTCCTTTGCTAACTCTGTTCTTCTCTTTTGTCTAGATGACAGCTGCTTGTCACTCCAAGCTTCTTTTCTCCCCTGCCACTTCTGTTGCTCGTCTTCTTGGCTGCTTGCCATTTGCTTTTATACTCTTCTTATTTCTTCTCCTATGTTTTTCCCTGTAGCTTGGTCCAGACGGTTTGGATTTTGCACAAATTGGCTCAGCTCTTACAGACATTACTAGTTAGAGAGTATCCTTTCATTCTGTGTAACAAATCAACAATCATAGCACATTCTGTGTAATTTTTGGCTCTTCTGGTCTTAACAATTTTGCTGTTACTCTCTTTTCTTCTTCTAGAGGTACTTACCCCTCACGAGATCCGGGACTGCTCTGAAAATTTGAGGTTGCAGGATGGGTGATCTATTACAGTCATTACTCAATTATTTCTTCATGCTCTTTGTAGGCTGTACCTACACTAAAGCCAGACACCTGGATGCTTGCTGTTTGCCAAGTCCTTTTAATTCAATCTTGGCAACATCTCTTGCAGCCATGTGTTTTTTTTCCTACCCTCAACACAACCAACCTCATTCAGACTCTTACAATCTCATAACTGAACTACTACAGCAACATTTAGCTGGTTATATCTGTCTGTGTCTTTCCTGGTCTATTTTTCACATTTCCACCAATATTATTCCTGAAACGCTGCTTACGTAGTGTCATTCCCATGACGTAAATCCTTCAAAAGCCCATGGCCAGGTAGGATGAAGTACCAACTCTTTAGCTTGCCTTAAGACTACTCTGTAGTAAGTCACCAATATTTCATTTGTGACGCTAACCCTGAAATGTCTAGGATTCTGCTCTTTGGCTAAAGTAATCCAAGCACTGTCTCCTAAATGTGTATTGAACATCTTGACTTCACCCTTTTCCTTCTAAACTTGTTCCCCTCCCCCTGCAGAATGTTCTCCCTGTTCTTTTTTTCTATAAATATACACTTAGAAAATCCAGTTCATGTTTCTTATCTGTTTTGGAGTCCTCTGTAATGACCCAAGTTGAAAGCTGCCATCACTTCTTTGAAATCATTGTAGAATTTAATATATGAAACTCTGATTTTGTGTCTAGTATTGTTAATTATTTTTTCATATGTGTAGAATATCTCTGTCAATTTGCTATTTGATGGCGTTTCTCCCTGTCCTTGATTTGTTTCTGTTCTTCTTAGTGTCTGCATAGTGTTTTCTTCATAATAAGTATATTGACTGATATTTTTTTTCTTGATACATATTGTAATTATGTGCTAATGTGGAAGACTAGGCAGGAAGGCTATCTATATAGATATTGTTCTATATATTTATTTATATCTTTATAGATACCTTAAGGGACCCTGGTGACACAGTGGTTAAGCTGCTCACTGAAAGGTTGGTGGTTCAAACCCACCAGCTGCTCGGCAGGAGAAAGATGTGGCAGTCTGCTTCAATGAAGATTACAGCCTTGGAAACCCTATGGGGCAGTTCTACTCTGTCCTGTAGGGTCGCTATGAGTAGGTATCAACTTGATGGCAAGGGGTTTGGTTTTGATTTTGGTTTATGTATCAAGGAAATGCCTTTAAATTATTAAGACTGCCAATAGCTATGAAATCTGTCCTTCCAGGAAGTTTCCGTGAATTTTTACATTTAATATTTCACTCCTGAGATGCTAGGAAAGATCTCTAACTCTGAGGTTCTCTTCCATTTTAGTTCTAATAATACTTCAATTTGTTGATCTTTACGGCCCCCTCTCAACTACCATGTTAAGATACTTACAGTTGAGTCATAGGATGATCAGATGATCATCATGATTAGTTGGTTTTTTGCTTCATGGTTTCTATGTGATGTTTTATTTCTGTATTGTTTATTACATCTGTGCACTTTTTCTAAAAAGCACGTCTTTGCTCAATTAAAAATTGTCATATGTGGTTGATCTGGCATATGGTGTTGATCTTACTATGTTTAGATTTTTCCACTTGATCATATTCTACTGGGGATAATGGGGTGAGGCTTTCAGAGGGAGAGTGTAGGAGAGCATAGGTGTGTTGAGAGGCCTTTTTACTTACATGTGACTTTGCCTTTCCTCAAATTTACCATTCTCCCCTTTAAATTGTATCCTGTTTTTCATGCGCGAAAATACATTCAGGTGATCCTAGGTTGGGCCTGGCCTCTGGAGTATTACTGCCCTGGGTGTAATAGTTCCATTCACCACTTACTAGTTTTTCCACCTTGGGCAAGTTACTTAACAGTTCTGTGCCTCGGTTTCCTTGTTTACAGTATGGAGATGTAGGACTCTTAGGGATGCTGTGAGCATTAAGCAAGATAATGCTTCTAAAGCATTTAGCACTACCTTGTCACATAGTAACTGATCAATAAACTTTGGCTAATAATGTTAGCTGACTCCTAACCTAGAAAACTCCAGGTACATTATTGTAATTATACCGCTAAAACAGAAACACAAGAAGATATTTTAAATATACTGATATTTTCAATGTGAGGGATCTCTCAACTTTCCATTTCCAGAGAGCTATGGCAATAGAGGAGCTATGTACATCCTTGAGGGGGATGTAACTGTAAGCTTCTTAAACTCCATGAAATGGGCAACGTGTCCAATCAGTACCCTTTCTAGTCCTCAAAAAAATAAAAAATAAAGAGAAAAATTAAAAATAAGAAATTTACCAAATGGAGTAAACATAAGTGAGTATACAAGCTATCTTTAAGACTATTAAAAATGGAAATTTTAGGATTATTTTAAACACCTTAGAGTACATCCTTTTACTATATTAATACTGCATTGGAAATACATGAGGCTTACTAAGTTGACTGTCTAAAGTTTTCTAGGCTTAGTATTAAAATTGTTGGAGTTATTTTTTAAAATGTCTTATACATATATATGTATCATTTATACATATCTATATCTGTTTCTGTATTTATCTGGTGATGACCATATTATTAAGCCAATACCTTTAATGGTAATTCTGTTTCCATTTGATAACAATAACTTATCGATACATAATTATACATATTTTCTTTTCGCCTTCCTAAACATTGTAATTCGTAAGTTAAAACACTAAAATAAAGAATTCATATAACCAGTCTTTTTATCAGAGCTTAAACAGGTTGTTTTTGTTTTCCAAATGACCCTCTGGCGCAGTGGTTAAAGCGATCGACTGCTAACCAAAAGGCTGGTGGTTCGAAACTACCTGCAGCTCCGCAGGAGAAAGATGTGGCAGTCGGCTTCCGGCTTCCTAGTGCTTTAAACCTTGGAAACCCTATGGGGTCTCTGAGTTGGAATCAACTCGGTGGCAGTAGGTTTGTTTTTTTTGTTTTTTTACTCTCTTAAGAGCAACGTATCGGCGGTAACAGTAGATGTCGCTATAGCAAAAGAAACCGGATATTCATAGTGACTTTTTTTTTTTTTTTTTTCTTCTAGGAAAGACAAGAGAAATTATAGACTGATTTGTTGGAGCTCAATGTGTCCATCTCCTCGCTTTGAGGAAAGCAGGCTTCATTTAAATCAACATCTTACTTGGCCTAAAAGATCTTTGGAGTAGGAGATTTATGGCCTTTTCAGGGAAAGTAGTTCTAATTTTTATAAACCTTCAAATCGGAAGTTCTTTTTTAAATACAGTTAAAACCCCGTCTTCTAGATTTTGAGTCATTTGCTCTTATTTAATGTCCAGAAAAATAAATAATCTGATAATATATTTACTCACCAAATATTTTATTAATTACTTAATTTATCTACCTATGAAATGGAAATAAAAACACCTACTTTACAAAATTGATGGTGAGCATGAAATAAGGTATTATATTTATTCTTTCATTATTTATTAAACACATTTATTTGAAAACCTACTATACACCAGGCATGGTGGTAACAAAACAGATGTCTTTGCCCTTATTGTGCTCATGGTCTACTAGATTTGTACAGATTTACACACATTGTGAAGTTTAAGTTACTATTCAAAAGTAAGAAGTATAAACTATTATTATCGAATTCTTAGGCCTAATAGATTTCGATAAAGCCACTTTAGTCTTCCCTTTAGGAGAAATGATAATAGGAATCATATATTTGCCACCTAACATGCATTCACTCGTCTGGTAATATTACCCTCATAATCGGGGGTATGACCCCATCTCACTTTCAGTTCACGTAATTCCGATGACACTGACTCTTCTCCAGCCTCCAGAGTTGGGCATGAGACTCAGATCTGGTCAATTAGGGTTTTATAACTTATGGTGTAAGTTATAGAGGTATAGTATTTCACATACCAGACCCTCTATGATCTGTCTCCTGCTTCCCTATTGGACCTAATCTCCTGTCACTGCCTGCCACACACTACACCTCTACACACCATGATGTTTCTCGTTGCAGTGTTTCTGCTTATACTGGCCTCTCTCTTCTGCCTCTTCCCTTTGTTGGTGATTTCTGTCCTTTAAGACCTAGCTAGTAAGCATTTCCCACAGGCTTTCCTGCCCCCTACCCCATCCTCCCCAAGCTGGGTAAGGTGTCCCTTCTGAGAGTGTCCTCAGTGTCTGGGCAGTCTCTAGAGGTTATTGTGCTTTGTTTTCATATTTCTTCATCTGTGTCTCTCATCTCCATTAGATGGTGTGATCCTTGAGGTCTGAATTTCACTCACCTATGTTGCTATGGGAAACCCTAGTGGCGTAGTGGTTAAATGCTACAGCTGCTAACCAAAAGATCGGCAGTTTGAATCCACCAGGTGCTCCTTGGAAACTGTACTCTGTCCTGTAGGGTCACTATGAGTCAGAATCGACTCGATGGCAGTGGGTTTTTGTTTTTTTGGTATGTGTTCCTAAGGAGCTCTGGTGGCTTAACGGTTAAGCACTCGGCTGATAACTGAAAGGTTCGTGGTTCTAACCCACCCAGCAGCTCTGTGGGAGAAAGACCTGGCAATCTGCTTCTGAAAGGTTACAGCCAAAAAACCCCATGGGGTGGTTCTGCTCTGTCACACAGGGCAGCTATGAGTCTGAATCAACTTGATGGCACCCAACAACAACAACACACCAATGTCAGGGAGTCTGTAGTCACTTGATATAGATTTGTTGACTCAAAGTGCTTAAGACCACTGTGACAGAAGCTTGCCTCTCTGCAACAAGGCTTTGTTGAATCTCATAGTCTTTAAGAAGAGTAATTCAAATGACTATGTGCTGAATGGTTCCATCACTCCAACCTTTTGCTTCTCAGAGAGACAGTTGTATTCATTAGTTTCCTTAGGTCTGCCTGAGGTACTGATATCAAGGCTTCATTCAGTGGGTATTTATTGAGCTATGAAGCCTCCTTGGATCATTTAAGCTTACCCCTATTCTTTTTCTCCTCTGATCTCCTATAACATTTACAATCTGGGCTATTAATTTGGCAATTAGTTCTGTACTATCTTGTGACATTTCTTTTTGATATTGTATTTTTATGAAGCATTTGGCCTATTATTTAATATTTTACATTTTTTTATGAGATTATTCTTGAGCATGAATAAAATATATTTATTCATTAATTAAATATATTTGTTGAGAATTAATTGCAAATCCATATAATTTTTCTTTTGCATATTATGTCAGGTAGGGTTTTGTGTAAGGTGTCCTGGTGGTGCAACGGTTCAGCGTTCAGCTGCTTATCGAAAGGTTGGCAGTTCAAACCCAGCCAGTTGCTCTTTGGGAGAAATACCCGGAGATCTGCTTCTGTGAAGATTATAGCTAAGAAAACCCTATAGAGCAGTTCTGCTCTGTCACATGGAGTTGCTATGAGTAGGAATCAATTGGACAGCACACAACAACAACAATGATTTTGTGTATGCTAGCAACAAGAACTGGCCAATTAAATGGCAACAACAATGTATTTGAAGGCTGTCATGCTATCGTGGAACTCACTGGGTTGGAGGTAGGGCTGAAGAGTCAGACTTTGAACAGAAAGGAGGCAGCTTCAAAAGTTCTCAGTGGCAGGGAACTGTAGGACAATGTTGCACTGGAAGCATTTATAGCAAGAATGAACTCTCATTCTTTCTTCCATTCACTCTTACTCTGCTCAAAACTCATCGCTCTGGGAGAACAGGTCAAAATTCAGTCCATGAGCTTGCTTCTTAGCTGCACTGTAATCAATCATGAGTGGGAGAAACTGAAGGAAAAAATCTCCGGAGGTTTCTTGTACTTTCATAGTACGAACCATTTCACTGAGGGTTTCCGTTATTTTCAGTGACTCTCTATGAGTTGGAACCGATTTGATGGCACCTAACAACAACAAAAACAACAACTTTTCAGGAGCCCTGGTGGTGCAGTGGTTAAGTGCTTAGCAGCTAACTAAAAGGTAGGTGGCTCAAACCCACCAGCCGCTCGAGGCGAGAAAGATGTGGCAGTCTGCTTCTGTAAAGATTACAACCTTGGACACCCTATGGGGCAGTTCTACTCTGTCCTATAGGGTTGCTATGAGTTGGAATCAACTTGACTGCGATAACCAAAAAAAAAAAAAAACCATTGCCGTTGAGTCGATTCTGACTCATAGTGACCCTATAGCAACCCTGTAGGACTGAATAGAACTGCCCCGTAGGGTTTCCAAGGAGCGCCTGGTGGATTCGAACTGCTGATCTTTTAGTTACCAGCCATAGCTCTTAACCACTGTACCACCAGGGTTTCCAGACTGCAATAGGTTTGGTATTTTGGGGTATTTTTCAGATGAGCAATCAGAGATTCAGAGAAGTTAAGCAGAGCTGAGGTTGGGGCCAAGTTTTTTCCGGATCCAATTCTCTTTACATTTTGGGAGATAAGTGTAGCTCAGTGAAGGACAGAATTACTCAATTCCATTCAAATTACCATCAGAAAAAAAATATTGAATACCTACAATAACAATCTGATATACTAAGTCCTGTGGGGAAATATAAATATAATCTAGAAGTTTATAGTCTCGAGATAAATATACACAACTTACTGAAATATATACAACTTACTGAAATACATGATAACTCATCATATATTGCCTGTTATTTTCTTATTATTTCTGATCATCTGTGGTTTTCATTTAGTTCTTTTTTTAAAATTTTTTTTTTATATTTTACCAACAGTAATTCATGTTTATTCTTAACAGAAGCTTACTTCCTCAAATTGCTATTTCAAGATGGGACTATAAGACTTTATCCTTTGAATCATTCTGTAACAATATTTTGAAGTTACATCTGTCTTTTAATAAACATTTATCAAATGTGTCAGGCTCTGTATTAGGTACTGAGGATTCAGTGGTGAACAAAACAATAAGAAACCTGAGATATTTTGTTGGAAGGAGACAGGCAAGAAACATAAAACAAATATACATTCAAGGTAATTTTAGATGTTGACAGTGATGAGTACTAAAAAGAAAATTCTTGGAGTTATGTGATATTGAGTTGGTGCTAGCTACTTTAGATGGAGGGCCCTTCTAAGGAGGTGATATTAAAATGGAGACACGAAGAAGTCAGTCATGTTAAGATATGTGGGAAGAGTGTTTTAGGCAGGGAGAATGGCAAGTGCAAAGACTATGAGGTGGGGATGAGCTTTGAAGAGGACTGTCTGGCAGAAATATAGTGAGGATAAGAGTGGTACAGTAAAATATGGAGATGTAAGCAGGAACCAAAAAATGCAGAACCTTGAACACCATAGTTGGTGTTGTTAGTTGCCATCAAGTTGGCTCCGACTCACAGTGACCCTACGTAAAACAGAATGAAACATTGCCTGTCCTACACCAACTTCATGATCATTGGTATGTTTGAGTCTATTGTTATGTGTCAATCCATTTTCACTGACTCTCTATTTTGCCAAATATGATGTCCTTCTCTAGAAATTGGTCTTTCCTGATGATGTGTCCATAGTAAGTAAGATGAAGCCTAGCCATGCTTACTTCTAAGGAGAGTTCTGGTTGTATTTCTTCTAAGACTGACTTGTTCGTTCTTCTGGCAGTCCATAGTATATTCAATATTCTTTGCCAACTTCAGAGTACAAATGCATCGATTCTTCTTCTGTCTTCTTTTCTCATTGTCCAGATTTTGCATGAAATGTGTAATTTGTTATTCTGAGTTTAGTGGAAACCTCTAAAGATTTAAACAGAGGAATGATATTATTTGATTTATTGTGTAAAAATAAATTTCTGTGAAGAAATATCATGTTCCTGTGGAGGAGAAGAGAAAGAGAGAGAAATTTTATTTTGAAAAAGTCAGGGAAGACATCGAGAAGGAGGGAGTACTCTGACCAGTGAAGATGGAAGAAGGTTAGGTATTCCAGGAAAAAGGGACACCATCATCAAAGGAAGAGAGTTAAGGAAGCATAAAGCATGTTTGGGTAACAGTGAGTTTTCCAGTGTGGCTGGAATATCCAGTGTGCTATGGATGATGTAATGAGATGGGGCCAGAGAGGAAGGTGGGTAAGAGACTGTGTCTTGACCACCTTCTGTAGGCAGCTGGAAAGTCTTCTATAGTTTAGACAGATAACACTGATGACTGTGGGAAGGATATTATAGAGGCAAGGAGACCATTGATGAAGTTCCTGCAATAATCCATTTGCAAGGTAGTGAAGGCCAAACAGTGAGAATGGAAAGAAAGGAGGAGATGAGAGCTATTGACATGAATTGCTGACAGCCCTTGGTGATGAACTGAAAAAAGTAGTAAGTGGAAGAGGGAATCTGAAGACATTTTCAAAGCAAGTTGGGGCTGCCTTTTCTGTGAGAGGAAAGTTGGAGAATAGGATGGAGATTTCAGTTTTGAATACGTTGAGTTTGAGGTTTTGGCAGGATTTCCACATGATGATGCCACGTAGAGACATCTGGAAAAGCAGTGCTGGAACTCAGGAAGTTTGGTCTTTAAAAGAACACCTATTCCAACTAATTTCTTATAATCTGTGAAAAATTTTGTGAATTTTTAGATATTTGCTATTTTCAAGAAGACGGAAGTTTCACAAGTGTTTGTTAGAACCAACTGGCATTTTCTACCAAAGGAGAAGGTTTTCTTTTTCAAAAAAAAAACCAGAACGTTCAGTAAAGAGAAAGCTGGTCGATGATTTCTACTTCTTTTTCTTACTTTGGAAGCTGAATTATCAGACTTGTTCAGGCCCAAGAAATAACATTCAGGAATGCTATAACACAGCCTTAGTGTTTTAAGGAAAAAGATCTTGTTAAAATAATCTACAATAGACAATGAACAGACTGTCTCCATGCCCCTGCAGTGGGTAATAGGAGAGTGTAGGAAGAAGCTAAAATTAAAAAAAAAAAATTATGTTTGGCTATTTTGATAGTTCTAGCAAAATATCAGACACAAACGACTAGGTCTGGGGGCAATATAAATGGCTAAATGAGAAAAAAAGATGGCAGTAAGAGAGAAAACGGACTCTTTTTTAGCACTTGAAAAGTTCAAATTTGAAATAAACAGCTCTCTGCAGTGCTAAGTTGAATGAGCTAAAAAGCAAAACAGAAGGTTTCTGTCCAGTACCAGCAACAACATCAGTAGAAGTTTTCGTCTCTCTGTTTCTTCTCCTCAATTGTGTAATCCTGTTGGTCTCAACAGTTACATTTTCTCCTTATGAACAGGGCAGTGCTTTCTTTGCTGAAACTAATCTGAAGATATGGAGCCAGGGGCACGCAGACACACAATTCACCAACAAAGGTCATTTTTAATTGCCCTCTCCAGTGTCTCAGGACTGCATCATTGTTTATCCAACATGACTCAGTCTTGGTGTTGGCATTGACTCATGGAACTCCTAATAGATGAGAGTATCACGGACTGACTGGCAGCAGGCTAATCCACAGGAAGTGAGGGTAGAGAAATGAGGCTGCCATTATTGAATTCATAGCTAACCCTAATGACACAAGCCAGGAAAGAAAAGCCCATTCTCTGAGAGAACAGTTAATTTTGCAGTGTGTTTATTGTTGCTGTTATTAAAATAATATTGCTTTCCTATCTTACATTTATTTATCCAGATTGTTTTGGAATAAGGACTCAGAGGTATAGAGACTTGCATACTATTTCCAAAAAACTGTACTGTAGTCCAGGCTACGGGGATCTGATTAGCTGTGACTTGGGCAAGTTACTTGATATCGGATGTCGTTTCCTCATCTATTCTTGTATAGCTTCTGTATTTCATACTCACTCTGTGTCAGGCACTTATTTACTCTTAGTAGCAAGTTTAGGAAAAAAATACCAATGCTCTTTTTTTCCAGGCAAAGGAAGCTGTAAGTTTTCCAAGGACACACTGCTAATAGGTAATGAATTTGAAATTTTAACCATGTCTGTCTCTCTTCAAAACCAGTGCTATTTAACTTCTCTCCTAAACTACTTCTCATCTGTAAAATATGGATGATAATAACACCTGTCTTACAGGGTTGTTGTACAGATCAAATAATAGAACTTTGAAATGTCTAGTACCTTAGTATGCATTAGGTAATCAATAAGTGGTTGATAGTATTACTAAAAATAAAGAAGAAAAATCTTCACTAAAGCATCCATAATAGTGAAGTGCTTACTGGAACATAACCTTTCATTTCTTTAGTGTGAATTACTATGATATTATCAGAACTTAGAGTAGATGGTAAAGAAAACAATCCAAAGAAATGAATCTCCAGTAGTGAAATGTTAGATACTGAATGGGAGATTCTGAATCATCTTTTTAAGTCCTAGATCATTCCATGTTGACCACAGCATACCTTTTCTTTAAGTAAGAACTGCCCTAATAGAAAGGAAACTATCAGATCCAAAAATAAGTGAGTCTGTACTGATTTAGGGGAGACTGGAGCTCCACAATAAGTTTGGGAAGCAAAAATACAGGATAAAAAAAAATACAGTACTTAATGATTATGGTAAATGTTGTATAAATAAATGCAAGCACCATGAGGAAAAACAAAACAAAACAAGATAAACAAGAGACTGTAGCTTAGACTCCAGATTCTTACTGGAATAACATCTAGAGGGCAAGTATTGTTCTAGAAATTCCTTGTTAGAACGCACAAAACACAGTAAAAAGAAATACGGCTTGGCGATGTATATCATTTGTTTTAGACATTTATGAGGCCACCAAAACAGAAGTGAAAAGTATGTTGTTTATAAAGAGAAGGGGCATCAAGGGGCTAGTTTAATGAAGGCTGACCATACTAGATTGTGAACTCCTTGAGACTAGGGACAGTATCTTATTCATCTTTTTATACGTAGAACCTAGCTCAATACCTGTCACTGTGAGCACTCAGAAACTTTTGTTGAAGTTATGAGGGAATAATAATGGACTTGTCTATCAGGAGGAGAGAATGAATAAAGTCAGCTAATCAGAACAAACACTCATCTGAGTTTTGTGTTGATGGGCTGAACTCTTGGAAATTGCTAATGGGCATCTTGACCCAGCTAGCTGCCACAGGACAACACATCAGGCTGCAGATCATCAAGCAGACTTCTGAAATGCAGTCCCTAGAGGGATTCCCTAGTGCAGAAAGCAAGAAACATCAGCTAGGACAGATGTCCTTTTTTGTTTTGTGTCTGGTGAACAGTGAGGGATCTACAGGCAGATGGGTATCTTGGATGGAAGCAATCACAAGTTCATTGAATTTGAAATTCTAAGGGAAGGGAGGAGAGACAAGAGAAAGATGAGGGAAGCAGGTGTATTTTTCCAGGTTCACAGCACAAATAGGAAGGATTGATTGTAATAAAGTTCAAGAGACAAAGAAGTTTAGGAAAGCTGGTTGCTGTATGGAAATATCAGCTCTTAGGATTATGACCAGAGATTCCAGAGTTTTAGAATGTCAACAAGGATAATAAGACCAAAATGGTTTATTTAATTCTCACAACAGCCCTATCTGATAGTTGTATTAACCTCATTTACAGCTGTTGGGACTGAGGTTCAGAGAGATTATGGGACTAGTCTAGGGTCACGTGATTAGAAGTAGCTGAACCCTATCAGTCCTCCTAATTACTTAATAGTACCTACCTCAAATGTTGTTACGAAGTTTAAAATATAAAAAATGATAGATACAAAGACAAAACAGCACCAGCTTCTAGTTCTTCACAGTAAACAACAGCCCAATGTTTAGGCAGCTTAGCTTCATATGCTTATTGGTTTCTGATCTATAAACCTTGGATAGGTTGAGTGGTGTTTTCCTTTGACATCCCTTACATAGTGGATAAAGGAGCCCATGAGTCATTTATAAACTAATAATTTTGTTGTGATATATTTTGGTATAGATTAAGAAAGTCATTTATTGATTACCTAATAAGAAGAGCCATGGCTTTTCAACTACCTCATATGCATGAGAAAGCTGGACAATGAAAAAGAAAGATAGGAGAACTGATGCATTTGAATTGTGGTGTTGGCAAAGAATAGTGAATATACCGCAGACTGCCAAAAGAATGAACAAATCAGTCTTAGAAGAAATACAACCAGAATGTTCCTTTGAAGAAAGGATGGCGAGACTTTGACTTGTTTACTTTGGCCACGTCATCAGGAAAGACCAATTGCCAGAAAAGGACGTCGTGTTTGGTAAAGTAGATGGTCGGCAAAAATAAAGGAAACTGTCAGTGAGATAGAATGACACAATAGCAACTACACTGGACTCAGGCATACCAGTGATCATGAAGATGGCACAGGACTGGGCAATGTTACGTTCTGTTATACATAACGTCTCCATGACTCAGAGCTGAAGCAGTGACAACTAACAACAACAAAAATATTATATGGTAGGTGCTCAGATTCATAGATTAATAATAGACTGACACTCACTGAGTGGCCATCAATTTTGCAATAAAGATACAAGATAAATAAGATTATAAATTTATTATATATTTTTTCTCACAGAAGTGGGGAGAAGGAATGAATTTTTCTGAGTGCTTAACACTTAATGAATGAGACAATATAAATGAGATGATGTATGTGAAAGGAAAGGGGACTAACTTTTT
Source organism: Trichechus manatus latirostris (assembly GCF_000243295.1). Taxonomy (NCBI): domain Eukaryota; kingdom Metazoa; phylum Chordata; class Mammalia; order Sirenia; family Trichechidae; genus Trichechus; species Trichechus manatus. Next base: position 29,429,880 of record NW_004443945.1, read on the forward strand.
GAGGATAGACTATATGCTTGATGATGGAAGAAGCACTATGTTTATAATATCTAATTTAATACAGTTAACCTGTGAAGCAGGTGTTATTATCCTTTGTTCAGAAATAAGGTAATTGAGGCTGGGAAAAGTTAAATGATCTCTCATAGCTAATAAAGGGTGAGACCAGAATTTGACCCCAACTGTAAAGCCACTCTTTCATTATATCACGCAAACTATTTAGTAAACTCTGAACAGCTACAAAATGAAAGGTGTCAGTTAGGGTTCAGTCAAAGAAGCAGAGACCACTCTAGGTGTTTAAGCAGGTAAGGATTTAATTCAAAGATTTTGGGGCTTAAAAATTCATTGGAAGGGCTGAAGGAGAAGGTTCTAGAACGAGCTGCCCAGATGATTCCAAGAACTATGCAGAAATGATCTACTAGGAGAATTCACACCTTTGGGCCACCATTAGAGCTATGCAAGAAGAAATAACTGCTTCCACTGCTTCTTTAACTGTCTGAAGAATCTGGAGGATGGACAACCAAAATTGTGATCCTGGGAAGTTAGCTCAGGAAACCACTGCTGCTGCCATTTCTTCTGAACTCTCAGGAAGCTGGAGAATGGGTAATGTAAAACTTCTGCAGGGAAGCCTCATGCTCCCATGACCATATTAGCCAGCAGCAACAGCCAAAAGCCACAGGAAAACAGCCTCCATCTCAATTTTATCATCCGCTTATTACCTGAGTAGATTTATGTGGTTGAAGTAAATTTGCATATAGAACCCTCATTGCAAGGAGGTCTGGGAAATACTATTTTCGGCTTTCTAGCTCCTCAACTAGAAGTAGTATAGAATGGAGGTTGAGTAAGCCATTTCAGAGTGCCCAGGAATGTTATTATTATTTAATGATGTAATAATTATTACCTTCTGGATCTTCTAACTTAGTGGATCATAAAATGGAATGCTAACTTACCTTGAAATGGTTACCTGACCTTCTAGTCTCTTTGCTACTCTTGATGTTCCTCAGACACTGCTGACTCAGTGGGACCTGTGCTTTAGACACAGCTCTTGCTTTTCATCAATATACAAAGCAATTTGTGTCTAATAGCAGTTTTATGGTCCACTGACTATACTGAAATGTAGTGCTTTACCAACCATGAACTTTGACATGTTTATAACAGGGATTTAATCTGAAAAAAATGCCAGAGGGAGCCTTCTGAATATAATTTATAATCAGATGAACTCTTATGTAGGTGTCAAACAGCATGTGAAATTAATATTTCGGCCTGGATTTTGAGGTAAATTTTGTCCTTGAAGAGACATAGTGACATCAGTAGGTGAACTGAAATCCCAGTTGCTTTGAAGGAATATCAAGCCTTATGAATTTGCATTAGTACTAAAAACAGCAGGGGAACGGTATAATTAATGTATGTGAAATTCCATTTTTTCATATAAAGCAAAATCTTGAATGAACCCTACAAAAGACCTTTGGATAAACACTCTGTTACATCATAGGTAACAATGTCAATAGTCTTAGCTATTGTATTTGAAGATTTTTATTTCCGCCAGTTTGTGGCCTTCCCCTGAATTTCCAACATGTATAAGTGTTGACTTATTGTTCCTTAATTTTTTCAATCATATACTTTTTAATGCCACAAGTGTTTATTTCTTCCCCAAGGTATTTAGTTCCTAAAATTGAATAGCAACTTCACATGCCTACACCTAGCCTGAAGTGTTTATATATTTTAATTAGCGTATACATGTATTTTCCTACATTTCAAAGCACTTTTGTGCAGACCATAACCCAAGGCAAAAGAGAAAAAACTACTATTCAAATGACTACTCTGTTCTAAAAGTACTCAAGAAAATTCAACTTTCAGAAGGGTACTAGAAGAGGACTCAACAGTAACTTGGAAATTCCCATGGTAGTAAAAGATGATTCAATATTTTGCACTCAGCAATTTGAAGTGTGCTTCAGTTTTTATTTTAATTTTTCCTATGAATCTTTCATCAATAAAGTTGTCAAGATAACTTTCTATAGAAACTTAACTGTTAATCAGTGAAAAGAGGCAAAATACTTAAAAATTAATCATATTATGCAATTACATTGCAGATAAGAAAGAGCATATGACACAGAGTGGACTTTCTACATCACTGAGTGATTCTCAATACTAGCAGCACCACAGTTGTAGTTGTGCGAGTACGTGCGAGGGTAGTATGGGCCCAAATAGACATATTTGTTGTGCTCTCTCTAGGGGATTTGTAAATCTCCATCAATTCAGTTGTGGGGGGTGGGGGGTGGGGGGGGGAGGGCTTTCTGAATCTGTCTTGGTCTATCATGTGTCACATGTGAATGAGCATAAGTAAAAGAGGAAGTATAAGTAAATATGATTTTATGTTTATGTGTCTGTTTCGAAGATCATGCGAGTGAGTTTGTTTGCACTGGATGAGGCTATATTCTTATTTATTTGTGTTGTATTATTGCTTCCAAAACAGATTGTATTACCAATATTGATTACCAGTGTCCTGCTTAGCTTTTTCGCTCTTACCTTCACCCAAATGGAACTTAAATAATATCACTCATGTCTTCGCTGCTTCATAAACCCCAGACTGAGGGTCATAGTGCTCAATCAGGAATCAGAATGCAATACTGATGACAACCTTAGCACAAAGGACAAAGCTAGAGATGTACTTCAGCAGGAGAAAAGGCTCTCAAGCAGGTACAAAAGTGACTTGAGAGAGCAAGGAAAGAAGCTGGCAAGGCTTTTATTGTGTTTAGGGGCTGGGGCTGGTATAAAGATTCCTGTACACGTATAGGATGGACCTTGCATGGTTTGAACTTACTGCTGGCACCAAAGGAGGGAGCAGCCAGGCTTTCTTATCAGTTTCCCAGATGTGGGGCAGAAGGGGAAAGGGGAGTGGTGGGACTTGAAAGCTGTCAGCAGTCAAACATCAGAAATGGAGCTAGACACTTTATTACGGTACTGTTCTGGAGCCATGTGGGCGAGAGTGTCCTGGGGGCTATTTAGAAGGGGTGGTGGTGATGCTGAGTTAGCAGCAGACAATCTCATACACTAGGCATTGTCCCAGACTTCTTTTATGTCATGTCACCCAGGCCAACAGGGTGTCACATTTCACTTCTGCCTTATTCTCTATTAATGAGATAGTCACTTTTTTAAAAAATTAAAAATACTCATTTAAAAAGTCAAGATGGAGATCAGAAAACCATTTTAAATATGTACACGAAAAAGAATCTCAGTAACTGACATAGGTAGCAAATCATAGTAAATCATCAGTTAAACTTGAATAGGTTTTCCCCAGGGAAAAAAAAGCATTGGTATTTGAAAACTATGTAGTTATCTTCTTCAGGTGATTCAGATCTTTTAAAGACAAATTGTATATTTCTCAAAGACAAATGGTACTATATAATGAATCTATATATTCACTCACACCACATGCATTAACTAAAAACTTCAACCTCATTACAAGAAACTTTTTTTTTTAGTTGGAATGATGTTGATGTTGGCTGTTTAGTTTTAGCTAGAGAGGATTGCCAGAGGGGAATTTGTTCTTGAAATTCTCTGGTTCAGATATGAGATGGTAGAATATTCAGAAGCTGAGACTGTTTAGAGGTAGGCCACCTTAGTAATTATTATCAAGGGCTTCCTAAAATCTTTGATTATACAAGGAATGACAAGAAGATGCCTGCTGATGTAGCAAGCCCTATGGTAGATGATGCGGATAAAAAAATGAATAAAATATGTTTTCTGACTTTAAGAACCTCACAGTCTAGCAACATGATTGTTAGGATTAAAAGAGTCTAAGGATTCAAGAAATAAAAGTCTTCTGCAGTTAAAAAAAAAATTCTGTGAAAAACAAGTTCCAAGCTTCAGCATTATTTTCTTAAATAACTTCTCTAAAATAAAAGCAAGACTAGCCAGGCAAGGACAAATTCTAATTTGGTCTTGAAGGTGGTCTATGAAAGACTGATCACAACTGACAGTATTGTCCAGCATCCTTAACATAAAATAAATCCCATTTGAAACAGAGAAAACAGTGACTTGCTGCTTATTGAAGTCAGGCACCTCTGAGAGAGGCTTTATTGTGTATTCTGAGGCACGTCTTTCAGGTAATGAGGTATGAGATGACTGATAAGCGCGTAGAATGTGGAAGAGAACAAAATGATAAAACAAGCAGGTTCACTGTTAGTCATGATTGCATATAGTAAATAAGCAAAGTTCTTTCACTAAAAAATGTTGAGTATGGAGAGTTGAAAATCTTTTAAAAGTTTTTTTTCAAACCAACAGTCTAGAATTGAAAATTAATTTTAATTCTCCAATCATTCTGCTCTAATCAGTAAAGAGCTTTTTAACAAGTATCAGAACATATAAATGCATAAACTTTATAATGTTGTGTACAATTGCTTATTTTGTAGGTGAATCTGAAAAAAATATTTCAATATAATTTCCTTTTCAAAGGGTGATGGGCCCAGCACTGAGATTTCAGATAAGGTTTTTAGGGGCAGGTGTGAGTTGGGGAGGGGGATTATCTTTTCACCCAAGGTTGGTATATTTATTCTTGGGTTAAACCAGTTGCTGTGGAGTCAGTTCCAACTCATGGTGACCCCATGTGTGTCAGAGTAGAACTGTGCTCCATAAGGTTTTCAATGGCTGATTTTTTGGAAGTAGATCAGCAGGCCTTTCTTCCCAGGTGCCTTTGGTGAACTTGAACCACCAACCTTTTGGGTAGCAGCTGAGCATGTTAACCCTTTGAACCACCCAGGAGCTCTTGGATTACTGGAGTGAAAATGAAGGCAATTTCATAAAAATTCTTAGAGTGGTAAAAATTGCATTTAAATCTCAAATATGACCTTACTGAGGGCACTGATGTTTTCTATTAAAATGATTTTAAATTGATTAAAAGTATAGATCTTTAGACCTTGCCTGGAACACCTGAAAAATTTCAATTGTAATTTTTTAAAAAAATGTTGCAAGTACTTTATTATTATAAGAGATGATACCTGAAACAGTAAGTCATCTCATGTAGAACAATAAAATAACAATTTTAAAGTCAAAAATTTTATTCAGAGTCTTGCTATGGAATGTTTTCCTCTGGGTGATGGAGTTCTGTTTTGCTTTATTTCCCACTTGGTCCTCAGAAATCTGCATTTTCCACTGGATTGTGTGGGTTCATTTACGGTCATTTATAAATTTTGTGGAATTAAAAATCAAAAGTAACAAGTGTCTGATCTTGGAAAAAAAGTTAATTGTCAGTTCGTAGGAGTTCTGTTTGGTCCTGGGACATTTAAGGATGAAAACGTATACATCAGACACTGGACACAAGAATCCAAAAGTAATGACACAACTTCTCGCCATTATCATGGCTCATTATCAAAGCCCTGATAGATGGAGAGCAGTTTGTTTTACTTATTGAATTGAATTTTTTTGAGAATTATGGTATTTTTCCAAATTGATAGAGTAATAACCAACAGCAGGAAGACAGGGTGTTGATGTTTACTTAATGTTTTAGCAATGCAGTGCATCATTTTAACGAGTTGGTGATCTTAAGTTCTCCAGGGCTATTTCCTGTCCTTAGCAGTGCCCTGTGCTTATGATGTCATGCAGAGCCCCTGGTGTCATATGCAGCCCTGCTGGTAATACTTTCTCGCTTATGCTTGCAGAATTGTGGGTCAGCCTGACCCGGGCTTGTGTTTTATTTACTGTCTTCTGCAGGTGGGTCGGGATAAACATGTGACCTAGCTCCACTCCAAGAGAATATAGAATGACTCTGTGTAGTATAATAGGAGAGTATAATAAGGGATAAAATGTCTCTTTTATGGTGTGGATTTTCTGGTATCAAGTTAAAATGTAGTAGTTTTGTTTCATGTAGATTAGGTCTGAAATTTCTTTGTCAAAAATATTCAACCCAGTGATCTCTGGAGTGAAAAGGAACAAGTATTTCAGAGGTATGAAGTTGAGTACATTATTTCCTTTTTGCACAACTCTGAAATTGGGCAAAATCACATAAAATTTATTTGTACACTTAGACCTGACCTTCACACATTTAGAGTTAACTTATTTCAAGTGCTTTTTTGAGTGACACCCTTGCAGATGTTTTTCACATATTTTCTTGGCTTGTTTGCAAGCTCAGCAGCTGCATACTTGCAAGTTAAGCCTTGTTTGCTTAAACTTGCCAAAAGGGTACAAGAGTAAAATCAGCTTTGCCAGTCTAATCTCCAGTAGGAATCATTTTGAGGAACTTGATATCTAATGTTACCATAGTGGCATTTAGCTCATGTCCACATCATCCCTGTGACTCTCTTTCTTTGGACACTTTAGATCACATTTCCTATCACCCATCCTTTTCCCTCCTTTCTCATAATTTTCCTGAGGACTGAGCATGGTCTCAGGTAGAAGTTTTGCAAAACCATACGTGAATCTAGTAAGATGGAATGGTGGTCCCTGGGGTGATCAGTTTACAGTTTCAAGCTCCTCTGAGTTGAAAGCCAAAGCAAACTTTATGAAATAGAGAAGAAAAATTACTTAATATTTTCCAGCTCACTTTTAGCTCGTTTAGTGAGCACTGGCAGAAACGATCTACTTCACAAAGATAAAAGATTGCATTTCCCAAAATATTGTCTTTATCAAAGAAATAGAAAAAAAAAGTGAAGTAGCCTTGGTAGTCGAAGTGACCAAGAAGGTAAAAAATGATGAGTAAAGTTAGTATTATTGCTAAATTAAAAACTGTTGAGGCAGAGCCAACATGGAGCTATAGACAGAAGCACCATGCCGTCCCTCCACAGCAAAGAGCCGAAAAACTAAGTAAAACAGAGACAAATGTCAATCCTGGAACCGTAAACATCAAATGAAGAGATAAAGAACACAACCAAGCACCTAATGGAATAAGAAACTGACAAAGAACAGAGAGCAAGGAGAGTTACTAGTAGAGGTCCCCTATCAGCTAACAGAGCACAGATCCACCATCTTGGACTCCTGTCAGAGATTGGCAGACGGGGAGTATGAGAAAGCAGATTCATGGAGCTCCCAGCAGGAGACAAAGCACCTGGTAAAACCAGAGTGACACGCTTTCCCACCCTCCACCCTGCCTCCCCCTGCTCAGCCTCTGCCGATTCCCAGCTGGGCGATTCGCTGCTTCTCGGAGAGTTGATACCCAGCTTCCCAGAGGGCTGATTTGCTGCTTCCTGGTGGGCAGCGACTGTGGCATTGGTGGCACTGCTTCCTTGCCTCGCGGATTTGCCCCACCCACACTGGCTGGCTTCTTCACTGCTACTTCTTTGTTGCTGGTGTTGCTTTTATCGGCCTCTTTTGGTTTCTTCCCTGCCTGTCACCTCCTCCCCCTCCTTTCTCTTGAATACCTGACTCCATGTGCCATCTTTGCTTCTTCCCAACAGGCTGTGAAGTCCTGCTCAGCTGGGGAACAGCTTTCCCAGTCCCAGCCACCATGCTGGTGGGATCCTGGGGGCTTTTTATTGTTTCCTCTTTCTTTTTTCCTTTTTATTATTTTTTAAAATTTCTCAGTTTCTTGTCTCTTTCTTCTTACCTTCTTTTCCTGTCTCCTGAATCCCTGGGCTGTGTATCATCTCCAACCGTTCTAGCCAGGCTGTACTGCCCAGCTTGGGAGCTGCTTCCCGGATGGGATAACTGGGGGCATTTTTTAAAAAAACTATTTATTTATTTTCCTTTTGGTTATTCTTCTTTTCTTGATTTCTTGTTTCTCCACTCCAACAGCAGACTCCCTCAGTACTTTTGTATGTTTTGTTCCTGTTTCTCTCTCCTCTCTCACTTCTTTTCCATACCCAACCTAGCTACACACATCACAACCTGCCCCTCCCCTCCCTCCTGCCTATCTGCACTGTGTGCTGAACATTGCACTCCTAAGCAACACAGGCACGGCCTACCGGAACCTGCCCTGCACTGACCCCCAGCACACCTTGTTAGCCCCAGTACATGTCACAAACAACCCATTCCAGCCCCTCCCCTTCAGCTGGACCTGCCCTGTTGCACATAGATGAGTGACTGGCCCTGCCCATTGGACAAAGAGGTGAAAAATATAGTGTCCACAGATGAGCAAACAACAAAGAATGCACAGCCAGCCTGTCCAGACATAACCGAATAAAACAAAAATGAAGGACTAAACAAACAAATCTACAATCAATAAATGAAGAAAATATATATAAAAGGACAAGATGGTTCCAGTAGGTGACCAAAATAAAACACCAGATGACTTCCCAGTAGAAGAAAAGGCACTAGAGCTACCTGATAGGGAATTCAGATCTCTAATATTCAGAGCAACCTAAGAGTTGAAGCAAAAAGCAGACAAAAATGAGGAAAAACATCGACAAATTCATGGAAAAAGCAGAGAAATTTATGAAAAATACAGACAAAAAAATGGAGGAATTAAGGAAAATAATACAGGAACAAAATGCCAAAAGAAATCCACAACTAGAAATCATACAAAAACAATTAGAAATCCAAAAGATAAACAGCAAGATTTCAGAAATGGACAGTATCATAGAAGGGCTGAGGACCAGGTTTGAAATGATGGAAGACAGGACCAATGAAATTGAAGACAAACACTTGGATACAAGTCTGAGGAAAATTCAGAAAAAAGAACGAGGGAAAATGAAGAAGCCTTGAGAATTATGTGGGATACAATTAAAAGCAAAAATTTGCAAGTGATCAGAGTTCCAGAACAGGGGCGGGGCGGGGGGACAGAAAAGACAGAGAGGATTATTGAAGATTTACTGACAGAAAACTTTCCTAATATCATGAAAGATGAAAAGCTGACCATCCAAGAAGCTCAACGAAACCCGTATAGGATAGACCTCAAAACAAAATCACCAAGGCCTATCATAATCACACTCACTAAAACCAAAGACATCCTGAGAGCAACTCAAGAAAAACAAAAAATCCCATACAGAGGGGAAACAATAAGACTAAGCTCTGATTACTCAGCAGGAACTACGCAGGCAAGAAGGCAAAGGGATCACATCTGTAAAACCTTGAAAGAAAGTAATTGCCAACCAAGAATAATACATGCTGCAAAACTCTTATTAAAGTATGATGGTGAAATTAGGACATTTCCAGATAAACAGAAATTAAGGGACTATGTAAAAATCAAACCAAACTTACAAGAATTATTAAAGAGATTCCTTCAGTTTGAGAACAAATAACATCAGATGACAGCCTGAATCTAGGACACAAGTCATACCAGCCAGATACCAACCTAGGAAATGAGCTCTCAAGGACTATCCAAAACCAAAAGATTTAAAACAGGGAACCAAAAAGGTTATTCTGCAAATTACAACAACATCAGAAAAATAAAAGAGGGAATAAACAGTGTACGTATAGAACTTCCTAATGGAGAGGAAGGCAAGGCAATACCAAGTAATAATAGGCTTGTTCAAACCTAGGAAGATAAGCGTAAATTTCAAGGTAAGCACAAAGAAAGTTAACAAACCTACTCATCAAAATAAAGAAGAAAACATAAAATCTCAGAAAAAAAAATCTACAAAAACAAAAGAAATGAAAAAAAAATCCACAAACAAAAGGAATTCAGCAAGGAGAGTAAAAGGAACAAAGAAATTGTTAGCACCGCAAAAGGAAGCACTATAAAGTGACAGCAATAAACTCACACCTATCAATAATTACACTGAATGTAAATGGCCTAAATGCACCAATACAGAGACAGACAATGACAGAATGGATTAAAAAAAAAACAAAAAAACAAAACAGGATACTTCAAACTCACAGCTATCAAAAATTACACTGAATGTAATTGGCCTAAATGCACCCATAAAGAGACAGACAGTGACAGAATGGATTAAAAAAAAAAAAAACAGGATACTTCAATATGCTGTCTACAAGAGACACACCTTAGAATCAAAGATGTAAATTTATTAAAAGTCAAAGTATGGAAGAAAATACATCAAGCAAGCAGCTACCAAAAAAGAGCAGGAGTGGCAATACTAATCTCAGATAAAATAAACTTTAAAATAAAATCCACTATAAAAGACAAAGAAGGCACTATATCATGATTAAAGGACAATCCAGCATGAAGACATGACCATAATAAATATCTATGCACCCAATGACAGGGCTCCAAAATACATAAAACAAACTCTAACAGACTGAAAAGAGAAATTGACAGTTCCACTATAATTGTAGGAGACTTCAACACACCACTCTCGGTAAAGGACAGAACATCCAGAAAGAAACTCAACAAAGATACAGAAGATCTAAAGGCCACAATCAGCCAACTTGAACTCATAGACGTATATAGAACACTCCACCCATTGGCTGCAAAGTACACATTCTTTTCAAATGCACATGGAACGTTCTCCAGAATAGACCACATCTTAAGCCACAAAGCAACTCTCAACAAAATACAAAACATGGAGATTGTACAAAGCATCTTCTCTGATCACAAGATCAAAGTAGAAATTAACAACAGGAAGAGTAAGGAAAAAAAATCAATTACATGGAAACTAAATAACACCCAGCTTAAAAAACCACAGGGTAATAGAAGAGATCAAAAATGGAATAAAAAATTCCTACAATCAAACAAGAATGAAAACACATCCTACTAAAACCTTTGGGACACAGCAAAGGCAGTGCTCAGAGGTCAATTTATAGCAATAGATGCACACATCAAAAAAGAAAGGGACAAAATCAAAACATTAGCTGCACAACTTGAACAAATAGAAAGAGAACAGCCAAAGAAGCCCACAGCCACCAGAAGAAAGGAAATAATAAAGATCAGAGCAGAAACAAATGAAATAGAGAATAGAAAAACAATAAAAAGAATCAACAAAACCAAAAGTTGGTTCTTTGAAAGGATCAACAAAATCTACAAACCACTAGAACAAAATCAACAAACCACTAGCCAAACTGATAAAAGAAAAAGAGAAGAGGATGCAAATAACCAAATAAGAAATGAAAAAGGGGACATTACAGCAGACCCAACTGAAATAAAAAGGATCATTACAGAGTACTATGAAAAACTATACTGCAACAAACTTGAAAACCTAGAGGAAATGGAAAAATTTCTAGAAACACACTACCTACCCAAACTATCACAAATTGATGTTGAAAATCTGAACAGACCCATAACAAGAGAAGAGATAAATAGGAAATAAAAAAACTCCCAGCAAAAAAAGCCCTGGCCCAGGTGGCTTCACTGGAGAACTCTACCAAACATTCAGAGAAGTGCTTACACCAGTACTACTCAAGCAATACTTCCAAATTCATTCTATGAAGCCAGCATAACACTGATACCAAAACCAGGCAAAGACCCCACACACAAAAAAAGAAAATTACAGACCAATATCTCTCATGAATATAGGTGCAAAAATTCTCAACAAAATTCTAGACAATAGAATTCAGCAGCATGTCGAAAAGATAATACACACAATCAAGTAGGATTCATACCAGGTATGCAAGGATGGTTCAACATTAGAAAATCAATCAATATAATCTACCACATAAATAAGAGAAAAGCAAAAAAATCACATGGACATCGCAGTTGTTGCAGGAAAGGCATTTGACAAAGTCCAGCACCCATTCCTGACAAAAACTCTCAATAAGATACGTATAGAAGAGAAATACCTTAACATAATAAAGGACATCTATACAAAACCAACAGACAGCATTATTCTTTTTTTTTTTTTTAATTTTTTTTATTGTACTTTAGATGAAGGTTTACAGAGCAAATAGTTTCTCATTAAACAGTCAGTACACATATTGTTTTATGGCATTGGTTAACAACCCCACGACATGTCAACACTCTCCCTTCTTGACTTTGGAGGACCTTTTTTTTGGTGAAAATATACATAGCCAAAATTACACCATTTCAAAAGTTTCTACATGTACAGTTCAGTGACATCGATTACAATCTTCCAGTTGTGCTGCCATTCTCACTATCCTTTTCCAAATTGTTCCATCACTATTATCTTCAACTCACTTCCACCTAGTCTTCCCATGAAACCTTTTGAGTTGCTGTTGTCAATTTGATCTCACATAGATAATTCTTTTTTTTTGTTTTGTACCTTAGATGAAGGTTTGCAGAACAAATAGTTTCTCATTAAATAGTTAGTCCACCTATTGCCCTATGACAATGGTTAACAACCCCATGACATGTCAACACTGTCC
>NW_004443945.1:29442951-29491353 GCF_000243295.1 Trichechus manatus latirostris
CAACAACATTCTTTAAAGAGATATAAAAAACAATCATTAACTTTATATGGAAAGGGAAGAAGCCTCTGATAAGTAAAGCCCTACTGAAGAAGACGAATAAAGTAGGATGACTCGCACTACTTGTCCTCAGAGTGTACTATACAGCTACAGTAGTCAAAACAGCCTGGCACTGGTACAAGGACAGATACATTGACCAGTGGAACAGAATCAAGATCCCAGATGTAAATCCATCCACCTACGGACACCTGATCTTCAACAAAGTCCCAAAGTCCGTTAAATGGGGAAAAGACAGTCTTTTGGTGCTGTCAAAATTGGATGCTCATTTGCAAAAAAGTGAAACAGGACCCATACCTCACACCATACACAAAAAGTAATTCAAAATGGATCAAAGACCTAAATATAATATAAAAAACTATAAAGATCACAGAAGAAAAAATAGGATCAATGCTAGAGACCCTAATACATGGCGTCAACAGGATTAAACTCCAGAAGATAAGCTAGATAACTAGGATGTTCTAAAAATTAAACACTTGCTCATCAAAAGACTTCACCGAAAGAGTAAAAGAGAACCTACTGACTGGGAAAAAAAATTTGGCTATTAAATATCTGACAAAGTTCTAATCTCTAAAATCTACAAGAAAATCCAACACCTCTACAACAAAAAGACAAATAATTCAATTAAAAAAATGGGCAAAGCAAATGAACAGACTTTCACTAAAGAAGACATTCAAGGGTCTAACAAACACGTGAGGAAATGCTCGCTATCAGTGGCCATTAGAGAAATGCAAATCAAAACCACAATGAGATAGTATCTCACCCCAGCATTACTGGCAAGAATCAAAAAAACAGAAAATAACAAATTTGGAGAGGCTGCGGAGAGATTGGAACCCTTATGCACTGCTGGTAGGAATGCAAATTGGTACAACCATTTTGGAAAATGATATGGTGCTTCCTTAGAAAGCTAGAAATAGAAATACCATATGATCCAGCAATCCCACTCCTAGGAATATATCCTAGAGAAATAAGAGCTGTCACACGAATAGATATGTGCACACCCATGTTCACTGCAGCATTGTTCACAATAGCAAAGAGATGGAAACAACCTAGATGCCCATCAACAGATGAATGGATAAATAAACTGTGGTACATACAGACAATGGAATACTAAGCAATGATAAAGAACAATGATGAATCTGAGAAGCATCTCACAACGTGGATGAATCTGGAAGGCATTAAGCTGAGTGAAATAAGTCAATCACAAAAGGACAAATATTGTATGAGACCACTACTATAAAAACTCATGAGAAGGTTACACACAAAAGGAAAAAATCTTTAATGTTTACGAAGGAGGGAAGGGGTGTGGGTGGAAAAACACTAAACAGACAATAGATAAGTGGTAACTTTGGTGAAGGGTAAGACAGTACAAAATACTGGACAAGCCAGTACAACTTGCTCAGGGTAAGGTCATGGAAGCTTCATGGACAAATCCAAACTCCTTTAGGGACCGAATTAGTGGGCTGAGGGCTGTGGGGACCATAGTCTCAGGGAACATCTAGCTTAATTGGCATAACATGGTTTATAAAGAAAATATCTGCATTCTACTTTGGTGAGTAGTGTCTAGCATCTTAAAAGCCTGTGAGCGGCCATCTAAGATACTCCACTGGTCTCACCTCTTCAGGAGCAAGGTAAAATGAAGGAAACTAAAGACCTAAGGGAAAGATTAGTCCAAAGGACTAATAGACCACAACTACCACTGCCTCCACCAGACTGAGTCCAGTACATCTAGATGGTGCCCGGCTACCACCACTGACTTCTCTGACAAGGATCACAATAGAGGGTCCCGTGCAGAACTGGAGAAAAAATGTAGAACAAAATTCTAACCCCCCAAAAAGACCAGACTTACTGACCTGACAGAGACTGGAGAAACCCTGAGGGTATGGCCCCTTGAGTAATGAAGTCACTCCGTAAGTTCACCTTTTATACAAAGATTAGACAAAGATTAGCCATAGGACAAAACAAGATTAAAGGGGCACACCAGCCCAGGGGCAATGACTAGAAGGTAGGAGGGGACAGGAAAGCTGGTAATAGGGAACCCAGTTTCGAGAAGGGAGAGTGTTGACATGTCGTGGGGTTGTTAACCAGTGTCATAAAACAATATATGTACTGTTTAATGAGAAGTTAGTTTGTTGTGTAAACCTTCATCTAAAGTTTTAAAAAAAAAAAAGAGACCTGTTAAAACTTTATATTTGAAGTGGATAATAATATTGTTTGCAATAAATGATATGTAAAGTAGCAGTAAATACTCATATTTGCTGCCTGGTGAACTTCATCCTTCAATACTGAGCTTAAATGTCAACTGTTATATAAAGGGTTCCACCAGGCCCAAGCAGAATTAATTACTTCCTCATTTGTACTTAGAGAACTACTGCAGTCTCTATTATTGAATTTATCATTGTAATATCTTTATTTTGTTGGTTTGTTGATTCATGTATTTATTCAGTAGAGCCTACTGGTGAAGAGTATGGATTCTGGAGCCAGCCAGCCTGGGTTCTAGTTCTAGCTTGCAAATTTGTGCAACTTACTTAATAAATAGAATACTTAATATATTCTATTTCTCATCTGCATAATTGGTGTAGTAATACTGCCTTCCTCCTAGTGTATTATAAGGAATAGATGAGTTAATATCCATAAAGGACTTAGTGCCTGGTGCTGTTATTGTTGTTGTTAGTTGGCATTGAGTCAGTTGTGACTGATGGTGACCTTATTTATATATATATGTATGTATATACTTTTTTTATTATTGTACTTTAGATGAAGGTTTACAGAACACACTAGCTTCTCATTGAACAGTTAGTACATATATTGTTTTGTGACATTGGTTACATATTAACATTCACAATTCTCAACCTTGGGTTCACTATTACCAGCTTTCCTGTCCCCTCCTGCCTTCTAGTCCTTGCCCCTGGGCTGGTGTGCCCCTTTAGTCTCGTTTTGTTTTATGGGCCTCTCTAATCTTTGGCTGAAGCATGAACCTCAGGAGTGACTTCATTACTGAGCTAAAAGGGTGTCCAGGAGCCATATTCTCAGGGTTTCTTCAGTCTCTGTGAGGCCAGTAAGTCTAGTCTTTTTTTGTGAGTTAGAATTTTGTTCTACATTTTTCTCCAGCTCTGTCCAGGATCCTCTATTGTGATCCCTGTCACAGTAGTCGGTGGTGGTAGCTGGGCACCATCTGGTTGTACAGGACTCAGTCTGGTGGATGTAGTGGTCGTTGTGGTCCATTAGTCCTTTGGACTAATCTTTCCCTTGTGTCTTTAGTTTTCTTCATTTTCTCTTGCTCCCAATGGGGTGGGACCAGGGGAATATCTTAGATGGCTGTTCACAAGCTTTTAAGAAGCCAGACACTACTCACCGAAGTATAATGTAGAACATTTTCTTTATTAACCATGTTACTGAGCTAGATGTTCCCTGAGACCATGGTCCCCACGGTGACCTTATATTTAACAGAAAGAAATGTTTCCCAGTCCTGTGCCGTCTTCATGAGTATTGGCAAGTTTGAGTCCATTGTTGTGGCTGTTGTGCCTGGTGTTAATTATATATCATTTAACAAATACATATGCAATGTTTATGCATGCCAGGGCCTAGTACACCTGTTCTCAAGGGATGTATATACTACTGACCAAGACATTAAACAACAATTCAAAAGCAGTGAAGAGTGTTAGTCACTGATTCTATGATATTTTTGAACACCTTTATGCCCAGCACTGCACTAGGAACACAAGAGTGAACAAAGCAAAAATACATCATTGACCTCTTCTTTTGAATGTAAGTGCTGTAATGGAGGTCTGTAAAGAGTATTTTGGAAAGACAGAGATAGTACCTCTACCTCGGCCTGGGTAGAGCTAAAGATGGGATAGCTTCTTGGAAGAAATGATGCTCGGTCTGAATTTTAAAACACAATTAATAGTTATCCAGGTAGGGAAGTGGTAGAGGAGTTGAGGCTAGGCCCAGAAGCAGCAATGAGGTTATGGATATTTACTTTCTTAAAGCAAAAGCTCCAGTACTAATGAGTTTGTATATATTCTATTTTCTATGTTTATATATTTTCACAAATTCTGGATAGAGAATATGATAGACACTGTGTCAACAATTTTTTCAAGTGGGGCTCTTCCTTGGGTAGATATTCCCATGCCGTGGATTAGCTTCTTCTCAAGGAACTTGTGCTCTATCTCTTTTGCAGCTCATGTCAGGCAGCCTCATTGCAGCAGTGGAGATTTGGTGGAAATCATGGAAGTGATGATCAGATGATGTGGATTCAAGCCTCAACTCTATCATTTTGTACAAACTCCTTCACTTCTTTGAGCGTTAGTTTATCTATATGTTGGGACTATTAGTACTGTGGCGCCCTGGTGGCGTAGTAGTTAAGAGCTCAGTTGCTAACCAAAAGGTCGACAGTTTGAATCCACCAGGTACTCCTCGGAAACCCTATGGGGCAGTTCTACCCTGTCCTATACGGTCGCTATGAGTCAGAATCAACTCGATGGCAACAGGTTTGGTTTGGTTTTTGGTTTGTTAGTACTGTGGCATAATCAACAGAGCCATAGTAAGGATCAAATAAGACAATATATACAAAAAGTGTTTCAAAAGCTGCAAATGCTATATACAGTGCTACTATTATCATATACCTGAATAATGCATTATTTTCAGTAATCTACCAAAGATTCAGTAAAAAATATTATAAGGGTATTTTATTGAGAATTGATATTTCATAATTAGAATTAACACGCATTTAACAACAACAACATGAGTACTTACCATGTGCTGGGCTCTTTCTATACTATCCAACCTTGTCAGTACTATTATCAGAGGAGGAGAACAACATGATGAATGGTATGTAATGAGTAAACGAGAGAACCAGGTGTCAAACTCAAGTTTATCCGCCTGTATCATGGAATTCTTTTCGTAATATAACACTCTCTCATCAGAAGTCTTGCAGGATCTGCTGTATCCTGAGAAATCTTACTGAATCCTTAATATATAAACCCCCTGATCTTTATTGTTATGCCATGTAATTTTTCAAAGGTGCGATTCATAGTCCCCCAACCTTGAGAAATTATTTACTTGATTTTCTTAAAAACTGTAAAAGGGCAAAGGCCAGGAAAATAAGTAGGTGATAGTAAAAGAAAAACCATTCTCTCTTATCTATTTCCCTTATATACTCAAGCTTCTATGCCTCACATCTCAAATACCCTGAGAAATTCCACCCATTGCTAACTCTGTAAGCCTAGTTTCTTTCTGCCCCTCCTTGTTTCTACCCAGTTTTGCAGATCAAAGTCAGAAAGAGCTGATTTGGGGAGATAAAGAGCAGGGAGCAAAAGAGGCAGACTGGGCCATTTCAGAAGTCTCTTTAACTAGCTGAGTAAGGAGAAAACCTGAAAACACTCCTCATACAATGACTTTTTCCTGGCCAAAAAATTAATATTAGTTACCACAAACTGTTGTGATGCTTCTTAGACTTCATTTTAATGGAATGAATTGAGTAACATAATAACTGGTAAAATTTCACCCACATCCTTAAGTGTGTGAGCAGAGTTCTTTTATCTCTTTTTGCAGTCTGAAAGGGACAGGTAGGTTTGAATTCACCTAGAACTTGTGTTTTCCAGATTCTGCTAACACTGTGGCAAGATCCCACTGACTTTGTCATGGTTAGCCTTTATATTTGAAATTACGTTTTCAAACTGTTATGTGTAGTACCATAACCTGCCTGGCTGGGCCTTTTCTGGGATGATTGCAGATAAAAACACAGATCAGTTAAGCTGATTAACTCCACTTATATATTATTTTCTCCATGATTACCGATAGACCTACAGTACATCTTAAAAAAATCTCTTAATCATAGTGAAGAAGCAAATAGTGCTTCTCTGGAATGTAATCAACATTGTCTTCTTCGTATTGCTGATTATATTTGTGAAATTTAAATACCCCAGTAATACAAGACGGTGCTAGTAATAATTGTGCTTTCAATTATCCCCCATCTTATCAAACTTCATAATTTTTGGTAAAACTGAAGCCCTAAGAAACCGTTTGTGGCAAGTGTTTTGGGTACACCAACAGTCTTGACAATAATATACATACAGCTGTCTATTTTATCATACCTCTTTGTATAAGAATCTTTTTCCATTTCAGTCTATATTCCATTCCATTTCAATATATTCTTATCTTCTCAGACACTCTGTTAGTTACTATGAGTACGAGCATGAAAAAGAAATTTTCCCTGCCGTTGGTAACTTCAAATCTTACTGGGGAAGTCAGGCTGTATATACATTCAGCCGTAACTCAGTGTGACTTGTCCTACAGTGAGTAGGAATAGGCTGCATAAATAAAAATGTGGGAGCTTGGTAATTGGGGGTGGGTGAATTAAGATCTTGAGAAGGATATCTGAAAAAGGGTTATAAATCCAGATCTTAGTAACAGTAACTACTATCTTAATTTTCTTATTATGCATAAACTTGTTAGATTTAGCTTCCCCATTAGATTTTTCTTTTTGGCGGAACCAGGAAATTCTTTAATTATGTTTGGCAGTCAGAAGATTTATTATAAACGAATGTTATTGTGTTGTTTTAGGCACTGTCTCAATTAAAGCAGCACGCCCTCCCTTATAAAGTACTGGAAGAAGTCTACAGAAACTCAATAAACACGTGTTTCCATTACATAGCACTTGGGTCTCAAGAGCACTGACTACTATAACCATTGTAACCAATCTATTTGAAATTTGAATAATCTCCCAAATGCTTGTTAGCTCCCCAATTACTTAGCATTTTTGCTTTCTAAAAATAATAACTCATGAAATATAACAATATGCTGTGTTATGCTTTAAAGACTCAAGTGTCATGGCAATGGATTAACTTCATGGAAAGCCAACAATAACATTACAAAGCACAAGATGTTTTGTATATCAATTTAGATGGATTACAAACCCCATTTAACTCAAAGAGAATCAATACCATCCAATTTATGTTAGTGGAAAATTAATTGCTTTGTGGAAATTTAAAAGTTCTTCTTGATATACGGAGAATGCAAATAAAAGACATTGGAAAGAATCAAAGGGTATAAGAAATAGAAAAATAGGTAGTGACTAATCAATTATTAAAATACATTAAGAAATAAACATATGGGATGTAAAACTCTACTATTGCTATGACATCTGAAACCTTCAACACATGAACCTAACATGTTGAGCCTGACAACATTTGTGAACCTTTTTAAACCTATGAAGTGCTACTGTGAAAATTGGGAAAAAAATCTTTGTAATGCTCCTATTGTAGCTAACATAAATTAATTTACCAAATCTTCTCGTGTTTCTTTTCTTTCTTTTTTTTTTTTAGCTATTATCTAATTACTTTAACATCTATGTTCAGATTTTAAAACTTTGAACCTTTTTAAAGGTTAACACAAAGCAGAGAACTTCATTTCAGTTTTTCAACACAAGGCTTCTGGAGGTTAGCTTCACAAATTTAGGACAGGTATATTCAAAGTACTGGATTGAGTGAATTTTGACAGTAATCGGAGCAAGTTAGGCCTCAGAGAGGATATAGGCTGTCTGTATATGACAGTAAACAAACCTTAGAACGTCCTAAGTGGGTTCTTTAGAGGAAAACAGTGTCAGGACTTGAGAAAAAGTTGGTAATTTTCAACTTTGTTTCAAAGGATGGATTTAAAGAGAAGCTCTTGACTACCTGTCAGTGAGTCTGGTTTCCATGACACTTTGTTTTCAATGCCGCGTCTATGTCTGCATGCCTCTCTGGACAAACCATGCAGAAGAGGAAGGTAATTGTAGACCAGAAGACTCAAAATCATCTTGAAGAAATGCTGCTGTTGTTATAAAGGAAAAGGCATAGGATATCTTTTAGGGAATAATATTCTTAGACATTGTACCATAACCTTTTAATAGGAAAAATGAAATTGGTTCACGCAGTGACATTATCTTTCAGTTATGGATTATTATAGTCAAGTGTAAGACTAAGGAGACCTGGTGGTGGAGTGGTTAAAATGTTCAGCTGCTAACCAGAAGGTTGGAGGTTCGAACCCACCACCCTCTCCATGGGAGAAAGATGTGACAGTTTGTTTCTGTAAAGATTACAGCCTTGGAAACCCTAGAGGGCAGTTCTACTCTGTCCTATAGGGTTGCTATAAGTAGGAATCGACTCAATGGCAATGAATAAGTATAAGATTCTTAGTGATAGAGCAAGTCACAGTGGCTCTGACTTCACTAGGTTTTTGATGTCAAAATAGAAAATATAAATCAAACATTATTAAATTTGGAAAATAAAAGAAATGCATGACATGATATAAAAATCTAGGCATTTCAATATCCGTACCTTCAGCATTTGGGTTGCAGATTGGAGATAAAGGTGATCATGATGATAATGATGCTGCCGTTGTTTTATAGCAGCCCTGGTGGCAAAGTGGTTAAAGAGATCGACTGCTAACCAAAAGGCTGGTGATTTGAAACCATCAGTGGCTCTGAGGTGAAAGATGTGGCACTCTGCTTCTGTAGAGATTTACAGCCTCGGAAACCCTGTGAGGTCTCTATGAGTCGGAATCGACTCCACGGCAGTGGGTTTGGCTGCTCTATAATGAGGAGGAAGGAAGAGGAGTGTAAGTATCAGGTAACTGGAAAAGAACGCTATTTGCAGAACTAATAGTTTGAGTGTGTTTTGCAAATTCAACTTCATCTGATCTTTTAAATTTTAGATTAGATGATTTAGATTTGTGATTATTTGAACTCACTATCTTACTTGTGGATTTCAGTACACCTAGGCATACCAAGGGGTTGCTATGTGTTTGTTGTTATGATGTTAGTTAAACTTGTAATGGACCCCAAATGCCATTGACTAGAAGGCACAATATAAATGTAAAATATTGTTTGTATAATTGCTGAAATCCTCCTGGTGTGCCATTTCTATCATTACCATGTGTCATTGTTAATTTTGAGAGATTTTCTGTTTCCATGTATTCCTAAACGTGGGGAATGGCTTTCCCTCAGTGTTGTGGATGCTATTGCTGCAAAACAATTCACCCCAAAATCTAACATCTTAAAACAACTGTTTTGTTTTTAGACAAACTCTATAAGTCAGGAATTCGGACAGATCACAATGGGTACAGCTTATCTCTGCTGCATAATATCTGACCTTGGCTGAAAAGAGTCAAAGGCTCAGAGAGACTCAATGGCTAGTGACTGAAAGCTTGCTCGCTCGCTTGCATGTTTGGCTCTTGGGCTGGAAGGATTTGAAGACTAAGGCTGCCTATAGGCACTCTTCTCCACCTGGCATCCTCACAGAATGGTGCCATAAGATTTTGCAGGATGGCTCAGGCTTCCAGAGCGAACGTTCAGGCAAATAAGGTGGAGTCTGCATTACCTTTGCTGACCCAGCCTTGAAAATCACACAGCATTACTTTTACTGAATTCTATTGATTACAAGCAAGTTGCAAGACTGCTCAGATTCAAGAGAGAAGGGACATAGACTTCAACTTTGAGGGAGGAGTGTCAAAGATAAGCGGACATTAAAAAAAAACAAAAAGAACCACAAACCAGGTTTACTGCATGTAATACTAAAAAAATTGTTTAATAAGGACAACAACAACAACAAAAAACCAACAACAAAGTCAGCAAAACAAAATCCCTGAACAATAGTGTTAGTTTCTTTTGTAGAATATTTGTTTCTTCCATTGTTTTTAAAATTTTTATTGAGGTCTGATAAAAGCAGAGTTTTAGTATAAATTTTTATATACATGCTAACATAAGGAGCAAAAAAACTCCTTGCCATCACATCAATTCCGATTCATGGCGACCCTGTGTGTTTCAGAGTAGAACTCTGCTCCATAACGTTTTCAATGGTGGTTCTCCTACGGAAATAGATTGCCAGGCCTTCCTTCTTCAGTGTCACTGGGAGCAAACAGTTTGTGCCACCCAGGTACTTCAGTGTGAGAAGAGAGGTTGCTTATTTTCTGTTTGTATTGGTTAGTATTACATTTGATTTTATATAACAGAAACCTGTTTACAGTTTTATTTTTCTAATGTTGTAAAAAGTCCAGAAGTAGGCAGGCCAGAACTTGTTTGAGGAAGTCATCAACTTTCCACCCTCCATTTGCTTGTCACTCTGCTATCCTTGCCACACATGACTTTGGCCGTTATGATCGAAAGATGGCCGTTCTGCCTTTAGGCACTGAAGAGGGAGAGAATGCAAGGCAAAAAGGTGCTTCTAGCACTTTTATCAGAATAAATTATCTGGCTCATTGGCCAGATCTGAATCATGTAGTCACCTCTTGCTAGCTACATAGGAGACTGGA
Organism: Trichechus manatus latirostris; assembly: GCF_000243295.1. Classification (NCBI taxonomy): domain Eukaryota; kingdom Metazoa; phylum Chordata; class Mammalia; order Sirenia; family Trichechidae; genus Trichechus; species Trichechus manatus. The sequence continues at coordinate 29,453,299 of NW_004443945.1, forward strand.
AGGTGGGTGTTTTTAACCTGACACTTATACATTCCATACAAAAATAAATGATAGACAAGAAGGAGAGAATGGATGGTGAGTACTCAGCTAGCAGTGTCAGCCACATGGGGAAGGCAGTGAAATATGGTAGAGGGACCAGAAGAGTCAGGCCAGAGAAAAAGATACAGAGGAGATATTATGGAAGGTTTAAAAAAGATATGAATTAAAAGCTAGGGCAAGTAACAATGATGTCATTGTTCTCAGGTAGAAGCAAAGATGGGAACTTTGTGATGGATCTATAACCTGGAGACATGTTAATCACACAATAATTAGTGTTTTATTTATTCATTCAATAATTTTTTTCTCTGAGGATGGGTGTCCAGTGTTTTAAATAAAATAGTGTAGAAAAACAAAGATTCTTGTCATACTGACTTGAAACATGATGGAGAAATTTAGAATGGAATTTAAAAATTTTTGAACATGACTTTTTTCCCGTTAGGGCAGTCTGCATTTTCATGTGTGGTGGTCTTTATCCCTAATACACTGTGTGATGTTATTTCTATGTTTTGCCTCATCATCGTTTTAACTCTCCGAGTACAACCAATATTATCCAGCAAGAGCATTCAAGAGAATTGCCATGAACCACTGAACTAAAACATGGCCTTCTTTATAGTTAATGCTCTGACTTGTAATTAGAATTTTATTATACTGTTTAGTTTCCACCAAACTTTTAAAAACCAGGATCCCCTCAGGCATTGAATATAGAGTATCTCAGTATAAGAAAACAGATGAAACGATAACAAAATTGTTGTTTGTAAATAACATGTACCCATTTTTCTTATGTTCCCAGGTCTTCCACTGAGTCTGTTGAACCAAATCAAGCACAAAATTCAGAGAACTGTCAAAGGGAAGACTAAGAATTTCTGATAATACTTTCAGTGATTTAACACTTTGAAGGTGAAGATATTTGGAAAGGTAAATGGTTCTTAGAAAAGCCTCTTTGAAGTTGGTATCAACAAGACTCTTATCATTTTGCTAATGATTTAGTTCTCATGCCCCAACTCTGGTTTCCACTAGCTGTGCTTGTCCTTCAAATTCTAAACATATGTTTTCTCCTTTGAACAATAGTTTGGCAGAATAACCTAGTTTACCTTTTTTATTTGTGAGGTTGTTGGTTAGTTCAGTGGTAGAATATTTGCTTTTCATGCAGGAGATCCAGGTGCATGCACAGCCACCACCGGTCTGGCAGTGGAGGCTTGCGTGTAGCTATGATGCTGAATAGGTTTTCAGAGCTTCCAGACTAAGACAGAGTAGGAAGAAAGGCCTGGTGATCTACTTCTAAAAATCAGCCAATGAGAACCGTATGGATCAAACAGATCCAAAACTGATTGTGGAGAGGATATAGGACCTGGCAGCATTTAGTTCCCTTGTGCATAGGGTTGCCATGAGTTGGGGGCTGACTTGACAGCAGCCAACAACAGCCTTTTAATTTAGCTCCTCCATGATTGGACAGGTACCAAACTGTAGCGTTAGTCTAGACCCTTTTCCCTTGCAGTTCAACATGACTCTTATGCTCTGAACAGCAGTCACTACCAAGCTAATGATTGAATTTGGCAATTTATAGTGCAGTTAATTGAAAATGAAAAGAAATAAATCCTTAGAGCATGTATTAAGCAATTTTATGAACCACATATTTAAGAAGTTTAGTTAAATGTTCCTTTTAAATGTTGGTCTAATATTCACATCTGAGAACTTACCAAATCCTATAAAAGCCCATAAATGAATATCTTACATGAAGTCAAAACAGAGAAGCTTATCTCAGAAATGTTTTTGTAATATTGATTTTAATTGTGAACTCCAAGAAGAAAAGCTAATTATTCTTGGAAATACTTATACTGCTGTAATGAGAAATGGACTCAAAGCTATCTAAAATAATCCTATTGTGTTGACATTTTATGAGTGAATTTTTAAAAACTAGCTCTTATTACTCTGCACATTTATGTATTCCAGTAGAGAATTTTAAACATCACCATCTAACAAGGGCATTATTTTTTCCTTAAAAATAATTTGATTTAGCTAAGTGTTATGGATTGAATCGTGTCCCCCAGAAATGTGCGTCAACTTGGCTAGGCCATGATTCCCAGTATTGTGTGGTTGTCCACCATTTTGTGATCTGATGTGATTTTTCTCACGCGTTATAAATCCTACCTCTATGATGTTAATGAGGCAGGATTAGAGGCAGTTGTGTTAATGAGGCAGGACTCAATCTACAGGATTAGGTTGTATGTTGAGTCAATCTCTTCTGAGACATAAAATAGAGAATCCAGCAGAAAGGAGGGTGACCTCCTACCTCCAAGAATGCAGAGCCGGCAGCGGAGCACGTCCTTGGGACCTGGGGTCCCTTTGCTGAGATGCTCCTAGACCACGGGAAGATTGATGACAAGGACCTTCCCCCAGAACCTACAGAGAGAGAAAGCCTTCCCCTTGAACTGGCATCCTGAATTTGGACTTCTAGCCTCCTAAACTGTGAGAGAATAAATTTCTCTTTGTTAAAGCCACCCACTTGTGGTATTTCTGTTATAGCAGCACTAGATAACTAAGTTACTAAGTAAATAAAAAATCAAAATAATCGCTATAATTTTTTTAGCATTATATAATGTTATTGATTAAAAAATTCAATAAAACATCTACAAATCATAAAACCTGAAAGTAATTAGAAAGATCAATAAAATAGCAAATAGAAAAGATTTATAAAAATGTATAAATGAAGGACTTAAAATCCATTTGTAACAGACAAGAGAAAGAATTATTTGTATAAACATTATTTAAGAAAACTATTTATTTCTAAATTCCATGGAATCAGACCAATATTTTTCATTTGCAAGAATACATAGTAGATAATGTTTAGTTAACTAATTCTAAACACCCATTGCCTTTAAATACCTGAAACAAGTTTTTTTCATGTAAATGAAATTTGTGTTCTACATACTGCCTTATTTCTCATGCATGGTAGGCATTCAACACACATTTTTTGATGAATGAACAAAATAAAATTCTTGTTGATTTTCAAAATATAATATAGGAACACATTGTATTGATATTTAGGCAGAATTTGTTAAGATGATTGCTTCTAGTGCTCATATCTATGATAATTATTTCAAAATGAGGCTCAGGGTCATCACAGCTCTAATAGCAGTTAGCCAGAGATTGTAAATGAAAGAGCTAAAATGTATTACCTTACTTAATATAGGAAAGGACTTGACCCTTTTCTACAGCTCTTACATTAATATCTGATAAAAGCGTGTTTAAATTTTTCGGCAATGTTTCTTAAAGCGTTGTCTTATACCTCCTGCGTCACCAGTATCTGAGAGCTTGTTAAAATGGGAGACAGAAATCAGGCTCTCTGGAGTGGAACCCTGAGACTGCCTTTTTAACAAACACTCGGGAGATTCTTAAGCACCCTGAAGTTTGAGAACCACTGCTTTGTGACCCCCAGCAGAGTGGGGCCCCAATGCTTACTCTACTGGTATCATCTAGGAGCTTAAAACAAATACTACTACCTGGGTTCCACCCTGGAAGTGGACTCCCAGGAGTCCTGGACTCCCAGAGGTTTGGCTCCCCTCATTGTGTCTCAGTTATTTCGAGAGGCTCTGCATACTCTGCACCCCGTGAGTGAGAAATAGATTCACATCTGATCTGTTTGGCTTCTTCATCAAGCCGCCATGCCTCAACCACTACTCTCTCTGCATATGACAGTCTTCTGGCTTATGACAGCTAGAAGGCAGGGAGGGGCATTTTTTCCTTCCTCTTTACCATTGTCACCATCTTGAAACAGAGTCTTTCCTAATTCTCCATTAAGATGCTGAAACTATCAGCTAACTTTAGAAAAATTTTAAGTTCCTACAGAAATATTCCCACTCTTCTCCATAAAAAAAGTAGATTCTAGAGATCTGAGAACTTTGGTACAGTACAATTTACATTACCAAACAGAACATGTAGCTTCCCTGTCTGATATATCTGCTTTCAGATTCCTGGTTGCTTTAATTTTTTTCCTAAGGAAAAATTGTTACGGCAATAACGCAGATTAGAGCTGCCTGCCACAATAGCCAATTCTGAGACGGGGTGAGGTGAGCAGCAAGGTTTTATTATATATCGATGTGTAGGAGACAGAGGGGAATAGATTCCTCCAAAAATCCCATCTCGCCCACTGGAGATCGGCTGAAGGCTTTTAAAGGGACAGGATTATGGGTCTTAGAAGTTTGTGTTAGTTCCCCCTTGAGGTGGTCACATCCCAGATGAGTTAATCTTTTCTTGGGGGTTATCTGGCGACATCCTGGTTTTGTTGTCCCAAGATGGGTGCTTTATTCAGTCTGTCATTCTGAGATCATTATCACTTGTTTTCCACCCTCCAAGGAGGAACATTGGTTAAGCTTATACCTTTTGTAGAGACTGGAACTGGAGGGAAAAATAAGGTCATGAGACAATGTGGTTAGCAATGGGGAGTAATAATAGTGAGCCGGGCCTGTGCAGCCTCTTCCAAAATGGGTGGATATTTCCTTTTATTTAAGTAACTTAGAAGCCTATTTAGGTGGTTTCTCAGGACACAAAAAAAAAGTGTTCCTCAAAGGAAAATTGAAGTATCTACCTTCTGAAATAAAAACCATTTGCAGCTTTTAATGACTTTTTTCTCCTAATTTCTATCCTTCATGACCTAAAAATCTTTTTGCCAAATTTTAGACTTGACATTCTGATATATATATCATATATATTGAAGAGATCTGTCTGTTGCTCTAGGTCCCATGAGATTTCCTCAGGTGGAATAAATTACAGGTTTAACATTTCTTCAAACTATTCATTTCTACAAAATGGCAGGATAATTAAAGAATGACAGATTGCTGATAGTAAATTAAAAACCACATTTGGTTTATTTATTATTCTAGTTTTATTAGATTATTCTAAAACAGTATAATTAATATGACTGCATATCCAGATTTCAATCAAAAAAATGAAAATAGTTTTATTTGTGTTAAGGAAACCTCACCTGAAATGTACGTACATGACTTAGCATAAATGTCAGGTATAATAGAAGCAAACCACCCTTGATGCTTTGTTCACACTAATTATATTGTTGTTAGTTGATGTTGAGTTGTCTCTGATTCATGGCAACCTCATGTATAACAGAACGAAACACTGCCCAGTCTTGCATTGTTGGTATGTTTGAGTCCAGCGTTGTGGCTGTTGTGTCAATCCATCTCATTAAGGTTTTCCCTCACATTCTCTTTCCCTCCACTTTACCAAACATGATGTCTTTCTCCAGCAATCAGTGCTTCCTGATGATGTGTCCAAAGTAAGTGAATCAAAGTCTTGAACAATATTCTGTGATCCATAGGGTTTTCATTGGCTAATTTTGGAAGTAGATTGCCAGGCCTTTCTTCCTAGTCTGTCTTAGTCTGGAAGCTCCTCTGAAACCTGTCCACCATGGGTCATTCTGCTGGTATTTGAAATATTGGTGACATAGCTTCCAGTACCATAGCAACATGCAAGCCACCATAGTAGGGCAAACTGACAGATGGGCAATAGCTAATTATATTAGTTGTGTAGTTTTAAGCCAGCCTCTCCTTTTCACTTTCTACATTGCAAGAAGACTGATAATAGGGCTAACAACAAAAAAAAAAAGAACATTTGTAGACTTGAATTTTCTACATGCCACTAAAACATTGTAGTGTTAAGAAGGCACATGGTAGATTTTTGGCATCAAAATCATCACAAAAAATTAGTTTCACTAGCTACAGTTTATGGTGTAACTGAGCGAATAGATCCTGAGCTGGAAGAAACGTCTTGTGAAACCACAAATGTGAACATAAGAGGAGGAAGTTCATCTTAAAATAGATTAATAAACCAGTTCTCAATACTTTTTCCATTGTGGAGTTCTTGGAAAATAATTTACGTATGTCTTAGAAAAATGTCTTGGAAATTAAAAAAATAAAATGTAATAAAAATTTTCTCAGGCCTACCTAGTCTTTTAGTATATGTGCAGTTATATAAGATGTTGTTTTTGTTAGGTGCTGTTGAGTCGATTCTGACTCACAGAGACCCCATCTGACGGTAGAACTGCCCCATGGGTTTTCTTGGCTATAATCTTTACAGAAGCATATTGCCAGGTCTTTCTCCTGTGGAGCTGCTTTGGATACTTAATTTTTGCTGGTTTATTATCCCCAATTGCTGGCCTGGGACAGCCAAATATCCGTAAAGTCACCCTCAATTTTTTCTTGGAGTCACCAAGTAATTTCTCATATGTGCTCTTGAACGAGTTTGCTCTCACAGATTCCTCATTGCCCCATCAGGCTGCTCCAGAAGGGGATGAATTTCTCCAAAGCCTCCTTGGTTCAGCAGGTGCCCACTGCTGATTGTTGTTTTTCCTCTAGTCATGAGGCATGGTGCTCCTTTCCGGGCACCCCCTTTCTGCTCTAGTCATCACTTAGTTTCTCTTTCTTTTCTACTGGGCACAGAAATACTCCACTAATGATTGCCCTAAGTAATTAGAATCACCTGGGGAACTTCAAAAACAAACCAGACTTCCACTTCTGGGAAGATGGCGTAGATGTACTTTTGCCTTGACAATAGCTCATGTCTATGCCGCTGCTTAGTCCCTGTTATTTCTCTTCTTGGGGTTTTAGGTCCTCATTTCTTTTATTTGCCATTCACACAGATTTTTCTGGAACTACTGATTATCTGATTCCAAGTGTAGTCTGACATGTAGCTGGTTTTCAAGTGATTGCTCATCTGCTTCTTTGCTCTGTTGAGTCTCAGCTCTTTCCCACCCTCCTAACCTTTCCCATCAGCCTGAGTTGCTGATATCCTAGCATTGTTGGGACCCTGACCTGCTAGCTAATTCCTGACCACCCTGTAAAATTCTGACCACCACCTCTGTTACTCTCTATCTCCTCTTGTTTGTTGCTTCCCAGCATTTATTAGAGCTTGTGAATGTTTCATCTTTTGACTTTTCTTTTTTCTGTCAATCTAACCTATAAGTTTGATGAGAGTAGGGACTATGTCTGTCTTCTCCACTGTTGTATTTTCTGTGCCAAGATGCAAAATTAGTAGGAGCCACTTGATCAATGATGTTAACAAAATTGATGAAATTATTACAATAAACTGAAAAACAGGCAGTTGTAAATAACATTTTCATTATGCCAAAACCTCACAATAACTAGAATTCAGCTAACTAGAATATGAAGCAACATGATATACTGGGAAAAAAAAAGTTTTGAAAATGGATAGAATTCCTTGATTCATTTATTGGCTGTGGACCTATAGGCAAGTTAACTAAACTTTCTGAACCTCAGTTTTCTTTTTTGTAAATCTGGGATAATGATTCCTATCACCAAGGGTTCTCTTGAAGATTAAATGAAATGACATAACAACATAGGTACAGTGCCTATCATAAAATAATTGTTTAATCAGAGTTAGGATCCCTTCATCAACTCCTCAATCTAATGTATCTTTCAAATGGAGCTATTTTATTTTTAGAAATAGGTAAGTGGAGGGGAAAATAACTTCATATTAGAGAAATTACTTTTAAAAGGCATTCAGTATTTGACTTTGAGTATAAATTTGATTCAGTCTTTACCTCTGTCCATATCGGCATCTAAAATTATTTTCAGCAAAACTGATGTATATAATCTTATTCTTTAGGGTTTACATGAGCCTTAATTATTTATGTTATGAAAATGAACTTATTGAGGTGAGAAAGTGAAGTTTACTAATACAGTTTAGGAATATTTTAAAAGCATATGAGTTAAAAGTGAAACAAAATTTAACCCAGGAGTCTTTCCATTCAATCAAGGTTTACCTATGTCTGTTTTGGGGAGGAGTGGGCATTTTGGGGGTCTATCTTCACTTACTGTTAAATTTCGGTGGTATTTAAATTGGCTTCCTACTATAACATGGTTTCTGATTAAACATACATTAGAGGCCCTGTCTCAGTTACTTCCATATTTAGGACCTTGTTAGAATGTTATTTGCTATAGAATAGAGGATGTGTTTAAGAATCAGGAAGCTCTGTCTTGGATTCTCTCCAAGAGGATTTGATTACTAAATTCTAAGGACCTTTTGATGAGATGATCGTAAGATATGGTGGTCTTATGACATAAATAATTCAGTGCAGTCTTAGAATGTTGTTCTAAGATACATGGTTTCATCTTAAAAACCTAGTCTTTAAAAACAAGGAAAACTTATCTCTTTGACATTGTATTCCCACAAAAAAGTGGGTAATGATGAGTGTAAGACCTTATTGAAATATGAACTGAATGCACTGATTGGGAAATTACTTCTTTGAGTTCATGTTTATTTAGCAGTAACTACTTGAAAACTCATTATGAATAATTCTGATTACCTGTAGTTAAAAACCATTAAATATATTACATTGTGTTTTTTCAGGAAAGTACTTGGAGATTTCTTCTCTCCTTATGTTTTTATTAATATGGTTGTTGATAAAATAAGCTTTGTGTATTAGAATACTCAGTCTATTTGAAGTCAACCTACAGAAATTCACGTGCAAAACAGGTTTATGAAAACCTAATTTCGTTGTTTTCAATTTTATAGCTGCATGCACATCAGCTCTAAAATGACTGACCACTGACTATTAATTTAACTCATGACCATTGCATACATAGGAAGGGAATTCATTAGGAATGACTTCAGAGCATTTTCTTTTGGTTTTAGTTTCACTTCATTAGCATCCTTTCCTATTATGTACAATGATTGTTGTTTGTTTTAATGTCTTGGTGCATAAATTGAAAATTTTTCAATGGGAATGAATTTTTAAAAAATGAAGAATTCGTTTGGATATTAGGTTTATAATCTATATGAAATGAACTACTACAACATTTATCTTCAGGGCCAAGCCATATGTGAAGATAGATACTATAACTCAATAATCCATCATGAATTCTTTAAAAATTTACCCTCTGCAGAAACACATGGCTCATACTTCACTCATATGAGACAATTTAAGAATGAGTTATTTCATATGCTTATTCAGAAGGTGGCTGTAGTCTATAAACGGCACTGTTGTAGAAGGTCAAATTGTGATTGATGTCTCACCCAAAATATGATTCAGCCAGTCAGAGTGATTGAATTTAGGACATTCTTTCTCTGCTTACTAAGCTGATCAGTATTCATTACTATGTAATCACTAGGTAATAGGTTAGGATGAGAATAACCACTGCCTGCAGGTATCTTGAAAAGACAAAAAGTCCTCAATTGTGTGATATACAAAGGAAGATGTCATATTTCAGTGTCACTTCTCAGAAAGCTTCTCCTAATTGTCATTTTTTTGAAAACCACTCAGACATCACCAATGCCTCACTCCACAACACTGATGTAATTACAGGATGATGTGTTTTTGGAGATTTTACCCAGTGATAAACCAAAATAATCTATCCTCTTTTCTGAATCAAAAGCAAGTGCTAATAGATGGGTTCTGTATCTATTTAACAGCCTAGGACGAGGAAGTATTGATACTCTTTAGCTTTCTTGAAAGTTAACTCCAGATTCCCAAGTTACAGATGTTACATTGGAGAATCCCAATGAATTTGCACAATGGAAGATAAGTTATAGTTCCATAATGTTTTTTATTTGGGCCATTAATGCTGTCATCTTGAACCATTTATTACAGAATCATATTTGTCGTGGATTGAATTGTGTCCCCCCAAAATATCTGTCAACTTGGCTAGGTCATGATTCCCGGAATTGCGTATCTACCATTTTGTCATCTGATGTGATTTCCTTATGTGTTGTAAATCCTGTCACTATGATGTAATGAGATAGATTGTATTGAGATATAAAAGAGAGGAGCGAGCAGAGAGTGGGGACCTCATACCACCAAGAAAGCAGTACTGGGAGCAGAGCGCGTCCTTTGGACCTGAGGTTCCTGATCTGAGATTCTCCCAGACCAAGGGAAGATTGATGACAAACTTTCTCCAGAGCTGACAGAGAGAGAAAGCCTTCCCCTGGAGCTGACGCCCTGAGTTTGGACTTGTAGTCTACTGGACTGTGAGAGAATAAATTTCTCTTTGTTAAAGCCATCCACTTGTGGTGTTTCTGTTAGAACAGCACTAGATGACTAACACAATATTAGATCTGGAACAATAGATTTCAGGCGCTGAAGTAGTGAATGAAATCTCTGATGAACCTTGCATGCATATGAAAACCTAAGCACTTATAATCAAGACATGATTATCTCAAAATGGTTTTTACATTCAGGCTTCTATTCTTGTCATTTCAGAGTTAAGGGCAGGAAACATGTTTCAGCTGCAGGGTCCTTCAATGCATTTTTATTTTATTCTATGTGCATTCTGCTTGATACAGAATATTGAGAAATTCTGCCATTTCTCAAATACTGAAAACATGGGAGTTTAAAGCTTTTTTGGCCCACTCACAGGAGGTGGAGCCGTAGTGCTTCCTGCAGAGAAGGGTTGTTTGTATTGCTCTATAAAGAGTATACATTGTTGCTGGTATATAGGAGGCAAAACATTCTTGGACTTAAGGGTTCACGTTTCTGTTTTGATTATGACGTGAATGACAGAATGTTTGCTTCTAGGTCAACATATAACATATTGGATTGTGCTTCTCCAATCCATTTCCTCAGTAATGAGTAAGGCTTCCAGCTTTGATCTGTGCCCAAAGGAAAAAAAAAAAAGGCTCTTTAGCCATTATAGGCAGTGCAGGCATCTACCGTTTGGGTCTTATGACTCAGCAGATTCATTGGAACTTGAAATAATTATGATAGAGAGGGATGTTGATTGGGACCTCTGGAAAACTCTGTTCAGAGAATCACAATGCTGGCAAAAGACATGAGACTGTTTGGTCAAACACAAAGGACTTTACTACTTACTGCAATAGCTATAGACAGAGTATCAGCATTGGCACTTGTCCCCAAGCCCCAGTTTGTACAGGGTGATATGAAAATGCCTGCACATACAGTGACCTGCATAATAGGCGAGGAACTCTGAGTTTAGTAAACCCCAATCCTTTCTAATGGGCAATAAGCCTGCCTCATCTTTGCCCCAGTGGAAGACATTGTCTTTATTATACTGGATAATAAATACACCTACTCTTTGCTCTCAAGAGAGACACTGTCTGTTTTATTAAAGGCTATTTGCTATAATAATTATATAATTATCCTTGAAATGACAGTCTGGAACAAAGGCTATCAGTGCTTCTGCTTGCAAGATCTGCAAAAACGTGAGAGGCCCATGGAAAATTGCCTTCCAATGATGATCAGTTTAGTTACTGAATAAGGGCAAAGGGAAAATGGAATGTAGTAGGAGGATATTTACAAATTATGACCCCATGACCAGTTTCAGAATCAAGGCCGTGCTAACTATGAATATTATTTATCTTTGTTTTGTTATTTGTTATGTATGTACTAGAACATATTGACCATTTTTTCTCTCTCCGCTTTCTCTACTATTTTATATAACATGTATTGGTTGTGAATAACCTTATTATCAATTGTTTATATTAAAACTGTCGCTCAAAGAGGGATTGTGCCAGAGTGAGAAAATAAATGAACCTTACTTAGACATTAATATAGTAATGTATAGTTTTTTTGTCTTTCTTTTTTGGGGGAGAAGCTAAGTGGGTCTTTGTTAGTATAAGAGATAGCTGTATTATGTCAGTTGTAAGCATGTTGTTGATATTATTATGCTTTGGAAGTTTAACTCTGGGCTGAAGATTGTGAAAGGACACTGAGTATCTAAAGGATGGAATTTAGCAGATAATGTTACTGGTTCTCAGTACCATCCTTGACATTCTAAACTCTCCCTGTACTTCGGTAGCCTATGGCTTGAAAACTAGCTAGGTTTTTCCAATGAGAGGCTAAACATGTGGTTTAGAAGGCAGAGGAAGATAAGTCATTGTTCTCCATGGCAACTGTGGGCAGGCCTCTGGACATCAGCATATTTCAGGCATGGGACTTTGCCTATAACTTTTGAGTATCCTTCTAAGAATCACTAAATTTGGTATTGCAGGCAACTGAGACCATTAGTGGAAGATTTCTGCTAACCTCTGCTCTTTTGAATGTTCTGGAAGAGTTCTCCCGATCATTGTGCCTTTAGCTTTATAGTGGTTCTGCAATAATTTCTCGTATTGAATTTTTTCCTATGCAAAATACATGGAGTGCTTTTATTTTCCTGACCAAACCCGGCTTTATACTCAGCGAATGATTATTTAGAAATAGATACTGACTTACTTTGAAGAGCAATGTCAGAAGCATTAAAATGAATAAGTCTATCCAGTATTCTGAAATGTAAATAAATCCTTAAAAATTTGCTTCGTACTGTATCCATGAGACACACACATGAAAAATAATATAACCTTAGGTGATATTTTTAGAATTAACATCAAATCTGTGTTCAGTGATTGTTTATTTTTTACACCTGTGCATTACTTCCCTTGCAGGTTGATTGTGAAGAGTATGTGAAACAATTTATGAAAAGTGCTTAGAATAGATATTAGCATATAGTTAAGTGCTCAATAAATAATAGATATTATTATTATTAATAGGAGTATTAGAATTATTATCATGTGAGGTATAGTGTGAGTTACACCCTGAGAGATGTGGTAGAAATAAAATATTGATCTCTAATCTCATCTCTCATTCTTGCCCCCGACATCAACATTCAGAATTTCCGTGAACAACCAGTTATTCACCTGGAACATCATCTAAATTAAACTTTCCTGAAGGCTCACTATGGTCAAGGTACTTCTTTAGCAAAATGGTGGCAGAGACAGTATCTGTCTTGTCTGGGCCTGTGTCCCAGTATCTAACAAGCTGCCTGGCATATTGCAGACACTCAGTAAAAATTTGAGAAATGGATGCACAAAGACATTGTATTGAATACGGTGGTGGGAAGGAAGCATGGAGTTCAGTACACTCAGAGAAATGTGAAACATAATCTTTAATACAAAGAGTTTATAATCTAACAAGAGAGACTGTTCCGGTCAATTAACTATCATTCAAGGCAGACTATAGACAGAGGAGGAGTGATTTGTTCTGCTTGGGGATGATCAGAGAAGGTTTCAGTAGAAAGGAAATATTGCTGGGCTGTGAAGGTTGAGTAGGACTGTGTCAGGCTGAGAGTGGCAAAGGGAGAGAAGATGGAGGAGTGAAGGTGTGTGAGGCATGAGGGCTGTTAGGGTTGAGGGGGCTAATAATTAATACCCCTGTCACCCTCCGGAAGTTCAGAACCAACTGAGAAGTAGATGTAGTGATCATCAGAGACCAAAATGTCAGCTTTATTACTGATAAGGCTGAATTGACAGTATTTCTACACCTCCAAACTGTAGACCTTCCCCTTACAGGTTCAGAACCTACCCTGGTAAGATTATTGCATGGATGAATGGAGTGAGGGCAGGGCACTGTGAAAGGGAGAGAAAAAAGGCCATATACACTTTCTTCCTTCTCTATACCTCATCAATCTCCGAGGAGAAGTAAGCTAGGAGCAAGAGAAAAACAGCCTAGAAATACTCCTCCCCAATTCTTCCCCTCTGGAGGTGGAAATTTCTGTACTCTATAGATATATGAGAGGTGGGGGCTAAGTATTTCCCCAACATAGTCACACAGTATATATCTACACAGCCTAACATTAAATGATATTTTTATCTCCTCCTTTATTTATAAAAATCTATTGTGTGGCTTTGATCCATTGAAATGCAGAGAACAGTAGTATTACCTTTGTAAATAGGATGCAACTGATAAGTCTTTACACCAACTGTCAAATTTGAACTTCTGGAAATTGGAAACAGAAGAGTATTGGTTCGGTAAGCAATCTATTAGTGTTAATTTTTTTCCCCCTTGAGTTCTCACAAAGTTATGTCTCAGGGGTTTTCAGAAGCTTCTTCTGTGTAAGGAGGTTTCTACTAGCTTGCAAGGCAATTTAAAACCTTCCTGCTGCCCTTTAAGACATTCTCTCAGGCAACCATTCCATCTTGGGTGTATTCAAGACATAATTAAGTGCAGCTACACATTGTGTTAGTGGTGACAAAGGGTCTAGGAAGAAACGGAAGAGAAGCTTGAAGGGATGGAAGAGGAGGTAATAGAATTCCACCTCTTTATTACATTCAGCTCTATTCCACTAGTTTGCAGATTTTCAACTACAGGCTAATGTTAGGTTCCCCCAAAGACAGTACTTTTAGGCCTAGAAAAGCTGCATTTACACTGTGTTTTAGGTTTTTAGAATGAAAGTGGTTTCTTCCCTTTTCACATCCCTTTCTCTTCCTTCCTGCCCTCTACTGTTAATGGTTTTATAACCTTGGGCACATTACTTAATATGTCTGAACCCCATTTTTATGAACTAGAAAGTGGGTATTTATTCAACAAATATTTATGTGTTGTTGAATACTTTCTAGACACTTTACAGAATTTATTCTTTTCCTGGAAACACATATAGTTAAATATTTAATTACAATAAAGTATGATGAATATTATGATAGGGTATATAATCTAGAGCAGTTATTCTCAATGTGTGGTCCTTGAACAAGCAGTATTGGTCTCAAAAAACTCAGCTGCTAACTGAAAGGTTGGCTATTCGAAGCCACCAGCTGCTCTGTGGGAGAAAGATGTGGCAGCCTGCTTCCGTAAAGATTATAGCCCTGGAAACTCTATGGGGCACTTCTTCTTTGTCCTACAGGGTCACTATGAGACCAGACCTATGAATCAGAATCTGGGAAAGGGCCCAGGGAACTTGTTCAACAAACCTCCAGGTGATTAATATATACTACTATCAGGGAAGGTCTTTTGAAGGAAGTGATATTTAAACTGAGGTGTGAAGGGTAATGGGTGTTGGGAGATTTTCAGGCAAAGGAAAGTGGAAGTCTGGAGCTTGGTATATTCAGGAAGTAAAAATCTCTCTAATGGCAGGTTAAGGTATGTGTTTTCTGAGGACCAGTTATGGGCCATGTTTGTAAGTAGTCAGTCTTGGATTCCATCCAAGAGGACTGCCTCAATGGGTGAAGGGGTGCTTATGCTGGTGAAGGGACCCAACAGAAAAGCAAACCTTCTAAGTCCAGGGTCTTTAGCAACATCAAGGAGATCATCTTAGGCCAGCAGACAGCTCTTCATGGAACCCACAGAAGTTCTCAATTTGCTAAATAACTATTAAATAACTATTAAACTTCTATATTGTGCCAGGTGTTGTTCCAGCTGCTAAGAATACAGCAAAAAACAAAGCAAAAACAACAAAAAAGAAGTTCAATAATAATAGTAAAAAGCATCTATCAGGTAGGAATAAATACTCTCAAGGGAAATAAAGCAGGGTGGGGGGACAGAGAGTAACAGGATCATCATGAAAGGCTTATTTTTGATAAGGAGATATTTGGACAGATTTGAAGGAAGTAAGGGGACAGCCATACACCACAGGCAGAAAAAAGGTGGCAGCATGCTTGTCCTAGGATGGAGGAGGGGAGGAGAGAGAGTGATAGCAGATGAGGCCACTAAGGTCACTAATCCATTTCCTTGTGTAGGAATGGTCAGGACTTTGGATTTTATTCCAAACAAGATTGAAAATTACTGGAAGGTTTTGAACATGGTGACATGATCTGATTTGAGTTTAAAAAGGTGTGTGGTTGTCAGACTGTTGGGGGAAAGAGTAGAGGATGGGAGTCTATTGCAAGTTAAGAGATGGTGGTGGCTTGGATAGGGTGGTAATGGTGAGAAGTGTCCAATTCTGGAGATGTTTTGAACATAGCGACAAGATATGCTAATGTTTGGAAATGGGTTATGAGAGAAAGAGATAAGCCAAAGAGAACTCCAAGGTATTTGGCTCCAACAACTGATAGAATAGAGCTGCCATTTGCTTATGTGGGGAAGACTGTGAGAGGAACAGGATTGATAGGTGAGGGGAAATGGAGACTTTGATCTTAGACATACCAAGTTTGAAATGTCTATTAGACATCTAAGTAGAGACATCAAATAATCAGTAAGACATATAGGTCTCCATAAAAGGGTACTGATCCCACATTCCAGCTGTATCAGATACTTAAACTTTGTACTATTTTCTCACTAATTCCCTAGGTTCTTACGAGGAGGGATAAAAACAACAGCCAGGGAACAGAGGTGGAGGTGGGATGAGAAAGAGAAATCAACCAACCATAGCCTCCTTTCTCCTGGTAGGCCTGAGCTGTGGGAGGTTGGGGTTTTGATCATTACAGTGGAATTGGCTATTAAAACTTGTTAATGACAGAAAACTATGAGATCTGCCTGAGTTTTTATTGCAGGAGTGGGAGAGAATGGGCCTACAGAGTGAGTTTCACAGGCTATAGGAAAAATAACACAAACTAGTAAGTACAGTGATCCCTATGCCTTTATCTTCTGTGTGCTGATGGTTTCCAGATTTACATTCCAGACAAGATCTTTCTACTGAGTCCTGATGCGTATATCCAATTGCCTACTTGATATTTTTACTTTGGTGTCTCAAAGTTTCCTCAAATTAACATGTACAATATTGAACTCAATCATTTTCCCCTTTCCCCTCAACACCCCTGAATTTAGTTCTCTTGCAGTGTTCCCTATTTTAGTGAGTTGCAACATCACCCATCCTCTCTGTAAATCAGTCCCTTGGACATCATTCTTGACATCTCGTCACTCTTCATTATCAATCTCTCCTCCTCATTCTCCATAACAATCAGCTTCTGTCAATTTCGCCTTCCAGATAGCTCTCCCATCTGTGCACTTCTTTTCAGCTTCACTGCCAGCAGTATAGAACACAAGACAGGAGCCTTGAGTTCTACTGCTAGACTGCCTGGGCTTGAATCTGCCCCCCATTGCTTATCTTTGTGACCTTGGAAAGTCACTCAGCACCTCAAAACCTGACTTTCTACATCTGTAAAGATGATTGCAGTCTCTAATACATAGGATTGTTGTAAAGATTAAATGAGATATAATATCTCTGGCACATAAACTCTGTTAATTGAGGTACTAGTAGATTAAGATACATCATTTCTTGGCTGGACTCTTGGAGTATCCTTCTAATTGGCCTCCCTGCACCCATTCTCTCCACTTTCAGCATAGCTGTACCCTGCTTCCAGCACTGTCATTTCAAAGTCCAAATATTATTGTGTCACTTTTATTTAAAAATTTCCAATAGCTTTAACTACTTGAAGGTTAAAAACCTAAATCCTTAATATAACCTACAAGGTCTTGCCTGATCTGGTCCTTGCTTCTCTTTCTCACTTCAGCTTTGCACACTCTTGCCATGCTGACCTCCTTCAGTTTCTCAAATCATCCATGCCACCCTGGCCCTATCCCTTCCTCTGATGCTCTATGGCTATAAGCTCTCCACACATGCTTTTCTCTCTTCCTGGCATGTTTTCTGTCTGTTTTGCCTGGATAATTCTCCTCATCCCTCAGAACACTGCTTGTGCATCAGTTTCTCAGGAAGTCTTTTCTTACTCCTTCCATCTACATGAAATCCTTTGATATACTCTCTTAGAAAACTGCACTTTTCTTTCAGAGCACCTATCTCTGTTTGAAATCATGTGCCCTTTAGTCTGTTTGTAGATTCATGTCTGACTCCTGATAGGTTCAATGAGAAGAGAGATTTTTGTCTGGGTTTAATCAGCCTTGTTTTTCCAGACCTTAGTGTATAGTACAGCTTGGCACATAGTAAGCCCTCAGTAAATATTGTTGCATGAATGTGTATTCAAAGCACTTGTGTTTAATAAATATTAGCCATTATTGTTATTGGTTTTTAGTGAGAAACTAATATGGAATACGAATGGTCTCACTCACCAGGAGGCAGGCTGCAGTCAAGAAGCAGAAACCCAAGCAGGGAAGTCCCCGTCGCCCCGTTGCTGTTGAGTTGATTCCAACTCACAGTGACCATATAGGACAGAGTAGAACTGCCCCATAGAGTTTCCAAGGCTGTAATCTTTTCAGGAGTAGACTGCTACATCTTTCTTCTGCGAAGAGGCTGGTGGGTCCGAACAGCCGACCTTTTGGTTAGCAGCCCAGTGCTTAACCACTGTAAACCAGGGCTCCTTAGGGAAGTGGTAGACTCATTATTATGACCCAGAAAGACAGAGTCCAAAGGACAGAGTAAAGGAAAGCCCAAAGGATAGCCTGGAGTTGAAAATAAAGTTGGACATACAGAAGGTCTGGTCAGGATGTTCTTGATGTCTTAGAGGGCTTGTCCTCAACATTCCTTAAAGGGACAGTAGGTAATTGGGGGAGTTCATGGGACTGGTTTTCATTTAAGATGACGAATAATAAGGAGGAGTCTGTATTCCTAAATATGTAGCCCGAGGGATAAAGCCCAAGTCCTTAAAAACCAATTATAGCAGAGTGGAAATGACAGGAAAGACAAAGAAACTGTATTTCCTCATGTTTCTTCCTCTTTTCCTTGTCTCATCTTTTTCTTTCCAGAACTTGGTTTGAAGGAAAAAGAAAGCTAAACTAAACAAAACACAGAAGCTAGTTGTTTATTTCCTGACAATCTATTTTGTCTTCACAATTTTAGTAGCAAAAATTGCATACTTGTATAATATACTTTCCCTAAAAAGTCAGGTATATATTATTAGAATAGCTCAGTCTGATTGAATTTATTATCATATGTGTTGTTATTATATTGTTGTAATTAATAAGAGTGAAGGAAGGCCACAACAAAAATAAAAATCTCTTCCATTAATGTAAGCGCTATTCAGCTTACTTCCACATTACTATTTGTTTCTTAAAAAGCCCTTGTTAGGCCTAATCAATGGGCTTTCTTATTTAACAAATAAGAGTTTGTGACTAGTGTTTCCAATTATTCCAGAAAGGTACATTAGACAGTTTTTTCTGTTTGGTCCAAACCGTTCAATTGTTTGTTTGTTATTAGAATTATTAATTTTTCCATTTAAGTTTTTTTCTAATACATAATCAACTGGTCTAGTGATTTATAATGATGATGGTGGCTTTCCAGACTACTGGTGTAGCAGATTACACATATTCTAAAGTCCAAGGTACTTGGTAAAACAATTACAGTGAAATTAAGACAAAAGGAGACCCCTGTAAAACCCAGGTTCCTGCTTAAATAAGTTCACATATAAATAAAATGAAGTGTTTATGCCTACTTGACATGGCTTTATAAATAAGTTTATATATTAATAATCTATTTCAGAAGTGGCAGGCAATTTTATATACTATATATACATATATATTTGAAACTATGTATGACAGGAAACCCTGGTGGCATAGTGGTTAAGAGTTTTGCTACTTACCAAAAGGTCAGCAGTTTGAATCCACCAGGCGCTCCTTGGAAACCATATGAGACGGTTCTATTCTGTCTACAGGGTTGCTATGAGTCCGAATCGACTCCATGGGTCAGAATTAACTCGATGGCAATGGGTTTCTTTTTTTTTTTTTAATGTATAACTTACTTGGTATGTATTCTGTATATTTTAACTTACCACGTATATTTGCTTCTTTCTCTCCTCACAAATAGAATAGAGATTGATATGAAAAATCAAGACAATTGAAAAATGGAGGCTGCAGAAAATCTAACCATGAGGTTAGCGTAATATTTTTGTGATTGCACGTCAGGTTTGGCTCTGAGGTTTCTGACAATCAGAGCAAAAAGATAAGTTTTTGGACAAGAGAAAGCACACCAGTTCCTTATGGTACACTCCCCCCAGTTTAAAATTCTAAAATAAATTTATCATGAGGGAGCTTTGTATATAGGGCACTGAATGATTTATTGGAAACTATCTTGGTTAAGAGTTCAGCTGCTAATCAAAACGTCGGCAGTTTGAATCCACCAGCTGCTCTTTGGAAACTCTGTGGGGAAGTTCTACTCTGTCGTATAGACTCTCTATGAGTTGCAATTAACTCGACGGCAGTGGGTTTGTTTTTTTTTGGTTTATTTTCTATATGCAGAACTAAATTATATAAAATGTAGAATAAAATGTTGTATCTGGAATGGTGTATTAACTTTTTATTTGGATTTGGGATCAGAGATCTTATATTTTTGACATTTTCACATTTTCACAAAAGTGTCACCAAGCAAATTAAGAAGAAACTGCCTAATGAAAGAGAAATGACTGTTTCAAGAACTTGAGAAGCACATTTTTATGTGCAAGTGAAGTAACTGCCATATGACCTGAGCTAGTGCTTTGACATGCTAATTAACATTTTTTGAGACTCATTAACAGAAGACCTTTAATAGGAAAACTTAGGATAATTAAAAATGTTACATTTAAAAGTTTAGAGAAATACATTTTTATTATCTATTAATTTTGTTGATTTCAGAATAGTATTTATGCCCTGTTCCTCACATGAGTAATTCGCCAAATGAAGCTTTACTGTTTATGGAAATACATTATCATATTTTGTAACTTTCAAATATGTTATTTATACAGTCCCTATTACCCTGACTGGTTCTTTTATACACCTGTGTATCCTTCATGTCACATAACAGAGTATTTTGTCATAAAATAATGATCTGATAAATGAAGCAATGACATACTTACCATAAAGACATCATTTTCCTCTGTCTATGGTGAGAATTACAGGCATTTACATGGTTAGTCAAGGAGTTCATAGGTAGTGCAAAGGGTTAATGCACGGCTACTAACTGAAGGTTGGAGGTTTTGAGTCCACTGAGAGGTGCCTTGGAAGACAGGCCTGGCGATCTACTTCCAAAAAGTCAGCTATTGAAAACCTTATGGATCATAGTTCTGCTCTAACACACATGGAGTCGCCATGAGTCAGAGTTGACTCAAAGGCAACAGGTAGTTTTTACACAGTTAGTCTCAATACGGGAGTTCAGAATCCATGGTCCTTTTTACCTCTCTAAGGTTTCCTCTGATCAGTTGTGAACACTGTCTGGGAACAACCTCATCAGGGCTTTTACTAGTAATGCTCATATATATGTTAGCCAATAATTAAAGCATAGACTTAAATGTAAAACAACTAAATTAAGTTATGTAAAGCACATCTAATAGTGCATATAGTCAAACAGCAATAATTATCAGTTCTTTTCCTATCAAAAGTATTTTAATTTTAATGGATTATCTTGAAAACCTGAAGAGCCTTCATTATCTTCAGGAATTAAACTTAAATGAATGAATGCCAGACACCAGCATCTATATTTTTGGAAAGTTCTTGTATCTCCTCGATATATGTCACATCGATTGCCACTTCTTTCTTTACTCACCTTGTCAAAGTTTCTAAGGCAAATAAATAGGTCTTTTTTTCACAATTTACAAAGTATTAATGTTAATCTATAGGTAGTTCTGGTGGTCTTAATCTGGAAAGGATAATTTTCCACTTCTTATCATGGTGTATAGGCAATAAATAGATGCAGGATCTATAGTCAAGGTAAAACACATACCTGACAGATAAACCTACACACATGAATTAACTCATAATCAAGAAATGGCTAAGTCCCATATGTCCCGTGAGCAAAATTGGAGTTAGGACTTGCTCAGTGGCATATGGTTGTTGTTAGGGGCCGTAGAGTCTGTTCTGACTCATCGACCCTATGTACAACAGAACGAGACACCGCCGGGTCCTGTGCCATCCTCACAGCTGTTGATATGTTTGGGCCCATTGTTGCAGCCACTGTGTCAATCCATCTTGTTGAGGGTCCTCTTTTTCACTGACCCTCTACCAAGCATGATGTCCTTCTCTAGAAACTGGTCCTTCCTGGTAACATGTCCAAAGTACGTGAGAGGAAGACTTGCCATCCTTGCTTCTAAGGAGCATTCTGGCTGTACGTCTTCCAAGACAGATTTGTTAGTTCTTCTGGTGGTGCGGAGGTTAAGTGCTCAGCTGTTAACTGAAAGATCTGTGGTTCCAACCCACCAGCAGCTCCACAAGAGAAAGATGTGGCAGTCTCCTTCCATAAAGATTACAGTCTTGGAAACCCTATGGGGCAGTTCTACTCTGTCCTGTAAGGTCACTATGACTTGGAATTGATGGCAACGGGTTCATGCCCAGTGGCAGAAGAGAGCTATAGTCAGATTGAAAAATGCAATAAAATTAATTTTCCATCATATGTTTCAAAAGTAATGAGTTCTGAAACAATTTAAAATATTTCTAAAACCCTGCTTTCATTGAGTTAACAGATGGTGTGTTATAAAACAAAAGACATTGTTTCTTAAATCTTTCATGGAATTAAAAATATGGTGAAATTACATTATTAACTTTGCTTTGAAATTCAATAAATTTTATTTTGGAATTAACTATATCATTTTTAAGACCTGAATTAGTATGAAACTTGGACACCATTTTTCTTTGATCTTGGACAGCCTTCCTCTGCCATTTTACAAATCAACAGGCTTTTCTTGCAAGTAGATGTGTCCCGTATATGGATATACTTGTGGGTAGTTTTGTGCATGCGTGTGTATAAGAATATAAATTGTAAGTCTGCTTTTTTAAGGTCCATCCTGTCAGGAATCTTATAAAATGAAGGATGATGGTTAGAAACAATTCCAATTTGGTCAGGACCTGGAGTTAGGTATACAGTAAGCAGAGAAATTTAGCATTAGATAAGTGGCTTTCATTGGCCAGATTCCCCCATCAAGAAAAAACCTATGCTTTTCGCCAGCTGAAATCCACATGAGAGAGTCCCAGGTTTTCTTGCTTTATTAGACCATCACTGACAACTTTGAAGCATCCATTGGATGCTATGATCTTATGACAGGAAGATGTTAAAGATATAAAATTCTAACAGTTGAACATTCTCCCAAGTGGCATAAACAATATCTACTATTAGCGAAAAAGGGTTTGCTGTTAAGCATAGATTGGTACCTATTTGTCTCTAAGTATTTATTACAGTTGTCAAAAGCTATTATGAGGTATGGTTTTGAATTACGTAAAGCAAAGCACCTGGCCTAGACAGTAGGGAAAAAACGCCTAGAGATTATAGTTTAATATGGCTGGTAGCAAGTGTCAAATGTCTGCAGCACTTTTAAGAAACAATCTTTTCACTGAGAAAATTATTTTTATGACCTAAACTTAGCAAAATAAAACCTGAGTAGCATTACACTTTTTAATGCTTTGCCACTGCTCTTAAGACGACTAAACCCTTTGCCAACTTTTGCTTCTTAACAGGGCACACTGGAAATGAAGCAGCCAACTTTTCTGTAAACCTTGGTAACTTTCTCCAAGTAATTTAGAAAAGTAGGCATTATAAAATGTTAAAGGTCACCAAGATTTTAAAATCTAATATCACCTTTCTTAAAAATAACTGTTAATAACCTCTGACTCATACCATTACTCATCTACCCTTTCTTTCAGACTTTATTAAACTACAACCAGTGAGTCAGAAAGAGGGGCTTCAAAAAATTTCCAGGGCAAAGCATCTTCTGAAAACTCATCATTTAACACACTTGCCATTGTTTTTCACAATACTCCTTTCTGATTAGTCTACCTTCCTTCCTGTAACCTTGGATTTTGAGGACATTTCACTAAATCACCAAGACCTTCATACTTTCTCTTCTTAAAACATTTTTCTTTCATATTTGAAGCAAATTTTCCACACAAGTTTTGAGGTTCTCATCTCATTCTATAACAGATAAATCTTCATGTTCATATATTTTCTTTTTATTACTCTACTATTCATATTTAAATGAATTTTTTTCCCTTTTTCAACGCTATTACTATAGGAAAGTCTAGACAAGACAGGTTGTAAAGATGACATTTTTAATAGTAAAACATTGACAGAAAATTGGCATTAACTAGTTCTTGACCAGAGCATGGAAGAGCTTTTTTCACTCCTTTACTCAATTGTAATGTTTCTTATGTTATTGAAAAAAAAAAGACATATATATTCTCAACAGCTGTAATATTCTCAATATTACAGCCCAAGTAATATTGGACTTTGTTCTCTCTTCCTGATTCAGGGAGAGAAAGGATGCTGGAGAGTGGGGAACTAGAGAGGAGATGCTCCATGTTCGTCTTTGATTTTGGTATTTTTTTGTTTATCTTATAATTGAAAGAGGGAAAAATTGCTAAATTTTCAGACATCGAGGTTAGTACTTTTTAGATGTTTTCATGCCCAGATAATTTGAAAATTTCTGTAGTGAAAACCATTAATATCTGTAGTTTAAAATCTTGCTGTGTCTTACTTAAATGTGTTTTGAACATTTTATTGTGGTTTAGATGAAAGTTTACAGAGCAAATCAGCTTCCCAGTCAACAATCTATATACAGCCTGTTCTGTGATACCAGTTGCAAACCCCTAAATGTGCCAGCACTGTCCCCCCGTCCTCCCTGGGTTCCCCATGTCCATTTGCCCAGCATTCCTGCCCCTACCTTCCTTTTGAACTTTACTTTTGGGAAAATGCTGCCCTTTAGGTCTCATATAGTTGATTGTTCTGAGGTGTACATTCCTCACTGGTGTTATTGTTCATTTTAGAGGTCTGTGTATTGTATACCTATAATGTGACTTCTGGGAGTGATTTTATTTCCAAGTTTGAAGGGTGTCTAAAGGCCATAGTCTTTGGGGTTCCACCAGTCTCTATCAGACCAGTAAGTCTGGTCTTATTTATGAGTCTGAATTTTGTTCTACATTTCTCTCTCACTCTGTCCATGACCTACTATTGTGGTCCTAATCAGAATGATTGGTAGTGGTAGCTGGGCATCATCTAGTTCTTCTGGTCTCAGGCTAGTGGAGGCCATGGCCCATTAGTCTTTTGGACTAATTGTTCCCTTGAGTCTTTGGTTTTCTTCACTCTTCTTTGCTCTGGACGGGAAGAGACCAATTGTTGTATCTTAGATGGCCACTCGCAAGCTTTTAAGACCCCAGTTGCTACTCACCAAGGTAGGATGTAGAAGATTGTTTGTATGGATTATGATATACAAATTGGCCTAGATGTACCCCGAGGCTATGGTACCTACCCCTCAAGCCCAGTATCTCAGTCCCAGGAGATGTATGGTTATGGCTAAGAAGTTTTCATGACTGTGTCCTCCGTACACACTATTGCATACATGGGTGTATTTGCAACATGTACACATCTATATGTACATGGGTGTACTTCCATATGCCCTCCCACCCCTGTTCAGCTTAAATATCTACCTATGTATCCACTCATAATTATTGTTTATTATTACTGTCGTTGCAGGATTGTATATGTATTAGTTTTTACTGTTGTTACCTTTTATTCTTGTGTACCTTTCGGTGTCTTCCTTCACCTTGATTATGTTGTGCTGACTTCCCCTATATTGTCTATTATCTCTCCCTTCACCGAAGTTAGTACACAACTACTGTCTAGTTAGTGTCCCTCCCACCCCCATCCCTGATAACCATCAAAGAATGTTTCTGTCTCTGTGACAACGTTTTGTCAGCTTTTTATAATGGTAATCTCATACAACAGTTGTCCTTTTGTGACTGACTTATTTCACTCAGCATAATGTCCTCCAGTTTCATCCATATTGTGAGATGTTTTGTGGATTCGTCATTATTCTTTACTATTGTGTAGTATTCCATTGTGTATATGTACCACAGTTTGTTTATCCATTCATCCATTTATGGGCACTTAGGCAGTTTCTATCTTTTTGCTGTTGTAAAAAATGCTGCAGTGAACATGGATGTGCATATGTCTATTTGCGTCATGGCTCTTACTTCTCTAAGATATATCTCTAGGAGTGAGATTGCTGTATCATAGGGTATTTTTATTCCTAACTTTTTGAGGAAGTGCTATATAGTGTTTGGTAGTGGTTGTACAATTTTACATTCCCACCAGCAATATGAAAGTTCCAGTCTCCCCACAGTCTCTCCAGAATTTGTTGTTTTCTGTTTTTTGATCAGTGCCATTATTACTGGTGTAAGATGGTATCTCATTGTAGCTTTGATTTGCATCTCTCTAATGGCTAATGATCGAGAGCACATCAATATGTATTTGTTGGCTCCCTGGAAGTCTTTGGTGAAGTATCTGTTCATGTCCTTTGCCCTTTTTTTAACTGGGTTGTTTGTCTTTTTGTTGTTAAGTTGTTGGAGTTTTCTATAAATTTTAGAGATTAGACCCTTGTCAGATATGTCATAGCCAAAATTTTTTTCTCAGTCTGTGGGTTCTCTTTTTACTCTTTTGGAAAAGTCTTTTGATGAGCCTAAGTATTTGATTTTCAGGAGGTCCCAATCATCTAGTTTATCTTCTGCTGTTTGTGCTTTTTTAGTTATGTTTGATAGCCTATTTCTGCCATAAATTAGCTCCTAGGTTTGCCCGTATTTTTTCTTCTATTATCTTTATGGTTTTAGGTTTTACATTTAGGTCTTTGATCCAGTCTTGAATTAGTTTTTGTGTATGGTGTGGGTATAGATCCTGTTTCATTTTTCTGCAGATGGCTATCCAGTTTTGCCAACACCATTTGTTAAAGAGACTACTTCTTCCCCATTTAATGGATTTTTACTCTTTGTCAAAGATTAACTGCCCATAGGTTTATGGATTTATTTTTGGGTTTTCAATTCTGTTCCATTGGTCAATGTGTTTACTGTTGTACTGGTGCCAGGCTGTTTTGACTACCTTGGCTGTATAGTAGGTTCTGAGATCAGGGAGTGTGAGACCTCCTACTTTGTTCTTCTTCAGTAATGCTTTACTTATCCGGGGCCTCTTTCCTTTCCATATAAAGTTGGTGATTAGTTTTTCCATCTTGTTGAAGGTTGTTGGAATTTGGATTAGGATAGCTTTATATCTGTAGATCGCTTTGGGTAGTATTGTCATCTTCACAATGGTAAGTCTTCCTATCCACACGAATGGTATGTTTTCCATTTATGCAGGTCTCTCCTGGTTTCTTGCAGTAATGTATTGTAGTTTTCTTTGTATGAGTCTTTTGCATACCTAGTTAGGTTTATTCCTAAGTATTTTATCTTTTGGGGGGCTATTATAAATGGTATTGTTTTCCTGATTTCCTTTTCAGAGTTCTCTTGGTTGGTACAGAGGAATCTGACTGATTTTTGATGTTAATCTTGTACCTCTCCATTTTGCTAAGTCCTATTAGTTCTAGTAGCTTTCTTGTGGAGTCTTTGGGATTTTCTATGTATAGGATCATGTTATCTGCAAATAGGGATAATTTTACTTTTTCTTTATCATTATGGATGCTTTTTATTTCCCTATCTTACCTTATTTCTCTAGCTCTTGTTGTTGTTGTTGTTAGGTGTTATCGAGTCAGTTCCAACTCATAGTTCCAACGCATGTATGACAA
Organism: Trichechus manatus latirostris; assembly: GCF_000243295.1. Taxonomy (NCBI): domain Eukaryota; kingdom Metazoa; phylum Chordata; class Mammalia; order Sirenia; family Trichechidae; genus Trichechus; species Trichechus manatus. Next base: position 29,480,461 of record NW_004443945.1, read on the forward strand.
AACGAAACCCTGCCTGCTCCTGACCAGCCTCACAGTTGTTGATGTGTTTGAGCCCATTGTTGCAGCCACTGTGTCAGTCTATCTTGTTGAGGGTCTTTCTCTTTCTAGCTGACCCTCTGCTTCACAAAGCATGATATCCCTCTCCAGGGACTGGTCCCTCCTGATAACATGTCCAAAGTACGTGAGATGAAGTCTTGCAATCCTTGCTTCTGAAGAACATTCTGGCTGTACTTCTTCCAAGACGTATTTGCTTGTTCTTCTGGAAGTCCATGGTATATTCAATATTCTTTGTCAACACCATAATTCAAAGGCGTCAATTCTTCTTCAGTCTTCCTTATTTATTGTCCAACTTTTGCATGCATATGAGGCAATTGAAAATACCACAGGTTGGGTCAGGTGCACCTTAGTCCTGAAGGTGACATCTTTGCTTTTTAACACTTTGAAAAGGTCTTTTGCAGCATATTTGCCCAATGCAATGCATCATTTGATTTCTTGACTGCTGCTTCCATGGGCTTTGATTTTGGATCCAAGTAAAATGAAATCCTTGACAACTTCAATCTTTTCTCCGTTTATCATGATGTTGCTTATTGAGCCAGTTGTGAGGATTTGTGTTTTCTTTATGCTGAGGTGCAATCCATACTGAAAGCTGTAAGCTTTGGTCTTCATTCGTAAGTGCTTCAAGTCCTCTTCACTTTCAGCAAGCAAGGTTGTAGCATCTGTATATCGCAGGCTGTTAATGAGTCTTCCTCCAATCCTGATGCTGCATTCTTCTTCATATAGTGCAGCTTCTCAGATTATTTTGCTCAGGATACAGACTGAATAAGTATGGTGAAAGGAGACAACCCTGAAGCACTTCTTTCCTGACTTTAAGCAATGCAGTATCCCCTTGTTTGGTTTGACTTCGTGATCTATGTACAGGTTCCTCATGAGCACAATCAAATGTTCTGGAATTTCTGTTCTTTGCAATGTTATCCATAATTTGTTATGATCCATCCAGTCAATGCCTTTGCATAGTCAATAAAACACAGGTAATCATCTTTCTGGCATTCTCTGCTTTTAGCCGAGATCCATCTGACATCAGCAATGATAACCCTCATTCCACATCCTCTTCTGAATCCGGCTTGATTTTCTGGCAGTTCCCTGTCGATGTATAATTGCAACTGCTTTTGAATGATCTGCAGCAAAATTTTGCTTGCGTGTGATATTAATGATATTGTCTGATAAATTCCACATTCTGTTGGATCACCTTTCTTTGGAATGGTCACAAATATGAATCTCTTCCAGTCAGTTGGCCAGGTAGTTGTCTCCAAATTTCTTGGCATAGAAGAGTGAGCAGCTCCAGCACCAAATCCGTTTGTGGAAACATCTCAATTGGTATTCCGTCAGTTCCTGGAGGCTTGTTTTTCGCCAATGCCTTCAGTGCAGCTTGGACTTCTTCCTTCAGTATCATTGGTTCTTGATCATATGCTACCTCCTGAAAATAGTTGAATGTCGACCAATTCTTTTTGGCACAGTGACTCTGTTTTCCTTCCATATTCTTTTGATGCTTCCTGCGTTGTTCAATATTTTCCCCATAGAATCCTTCAATATTGCAACTCAAGGCTTAAATTTTTTTGTTCAACTCTTTCAGCTTGAGAAATGCGGAGCGTGTTCTTCCCTTTTGGTTTTCTAACTCCAGGTCTTGCACGTTTCATTATAATACTTTACTTTGTCTTCTCGAGCTGCTCTTTGAAATCTTTTGTTCAGTGTTTTTACATGATCATTTCTTCTGTTTGCTTTAGCTACTCTACATTCAAGAGCAAGTTTCAGAGTCTCTTCTGACATCCATTTTGTTTTTTCTTTCTTTCCTGTCTTTTTAATGACCTCTTGCTTTCTTATATGTACCATGTCGTTGATATCATTCTACAACTCATCTGATATTCGGTCATTAGTGTTAAATGCATCATATCTATTCTTGAGATAGTCTCTAAATTCAGGTGGGATATACTCAAGGTTGTACTTTGGCTCTCGTAGACATGTTCTAATTTTCTTCAGCTTCAACTTGAACTTGCATATGAGCAATCAAGGGTCTGTTCTGCAGTCAGACCCTGGACTTGTTCTGACTGATGCTATTGACCTTCTCCATCAACTCTTTCTACAGATGTCATCAAATTGATTCCTGTGTATTTCATCTGGAGAGGTCCACATGTATAGTCACTGTTTATGTTGTTAGAAAAAGGTACCTGCAATGAATAGATCATTGTTCTTGCAAAATTCTATCATACGATCTCTACCGTCATTTCCATCACCAAGGCCATATTTTCCAACTATTGATCCTTCTTCCTCGTTTCCAACTTTCACATTCCATTCACCAGTAATTATCAATGAGTCTTGATTGCATGTTTGATCAATTTCAGACTGCTGAAGTTGGTAAACATCTTCAATTTCTTATCTTTGGCCTTAGTGGTTGGCGCTTAAATTTGAATAATAGTCATATTAACTAGTCTTCCTTGTAGGCGTATGGATATTTTCCTATCACTGACAGCATTGTACTTCAGGATAGATCTTGCAATGTTCCTTTTGATGTTGAATGCAACGCCATTCCTTTTCAGTTTCTCATTTCCGGCGTAGTAGACCATATGGTTGTCTGATTCAAAATGGCCAATATCAGTCCATTTCAGCTCACTTATGGCTAGGATATCAATCTTTATGTGTTCCATTTCATTTTAACAACTCCCAATTTTCCTAGATTTATATTTTGTACATTCCATGTTCTGATTATTAATGGATGTTTGCAGCTGTTTCTTCTCATTTTGATCGTGCCACATCAGCAAATAAAGGTCCTGAAAGCTTGACTTCATCCACATCATTATGATTGACTCTGCTTTGAGGAAGCAGCTTTTTCCCAGTCATATTTTGAGTGACTTCCAACCCGAGGGACTCGTTTTCTGGCAGTATACCTGAAAATGTTCCACTGCCATTCATAATGTTTTCACTGGCCAAATTTGTCAGAAGTAGACCACCAGGTCCTTATTCCTAGTCTGTCTTAGTCTGAAGCTCCTCTGAAACCTGTCGATCGTGGGTAACACTGCTGATATTTGAAATACTGGTGGCATAGCTTTCAGCATCACAGCAACATGCAAGCCATCACAGTATGACAAACTGACAGATGAGTGGTGGATTGCTCCAGCTAGGACGTACAATCCAATATCGAATAAAAATTGTGATAAAGGGTATCCTTGTCTAGTTCCTGTTCACAAGGGGAATGCTTTCAGTCTCAGTAAATTGAGAATAATGTTGGTTAAATGTGTTTTTAGACATTTGATTCTGATAAGCTTCTATTTTGTCATTTTAACCTCCTGGCAGAATGTAGTCAGTATAAGACCACAATTATCTGGTACTATGTATAATGATTCTTGTGGAAACAACTTCATATAAACCTTAAGTTATTTAATTTATTAACTAAGTAGAGTGAGGGAGGCCTGAGTAGTTCATTAAAATTGGTATGAAGCAAACTCTGTTTTATTGGAAAAAAAAGCATGTACAATATCATGCCAGAAAATACATAGAAAAGCTTGTAGTATCTCAGCTTTTAGGTTTACAGAAAGGCATGCAAGAACCTATAGTTCCAGTTAAAGGCCTTGGAGGAGAATTCAACATCATGTCTGCATTTAGTTTACTGAGAGTTGGTTTTCTTTTGATAATAGGAAGAGAGCAAACGCAGGTCTTTGTGTTAGGGCAGCTTAGTTGTAAAGAGTTTGGCATCTGCAATCTAAGGCCTGTGTTTGAAGTCTGGCCTTGACAGTTACTGGCTGCCTGACCTTGAGCAACCTGCACAACCTCTTTGTTCCTCTGTTTCTTTTTAGGTAAAGTAAGGATAGTTATACTAATTTATACCTCATAGCGATTTTGTGAGTATTAAAATATTATTGTAAAGCACTTAATACAATGTCTGGCTCCCAGTGAGAGCCCAGGGAATGTTAGCACCTTTACTGCAATAAGCTGACTTGGGTTTCAGTGGCAGTACCCTGTCAGTTTGTCATTCTGTGGTGGCTTTTGTGTTGCTGTGTTGCTGGAAGCTCTGCCACTAGTGTTTTAAATAGCAGTAGGGTCACTCATGGTGAATGAGTATCAGCAGAGCTTCCAGACTAAGACAAGGAAGAAAGGCCTGGTGATCTACTTCCAAAAATCAGCCAATGAAAACCCTATGGATCACAACAGAACATTGTCCAATATAGTGCTTGAAGATGAGCCCCCTTGGTTGAAGGCACTCAAAATACACAGTGGCCACAGCAGTGGACTTGTGCATGCCAACAGTTCTTGGAGATGGTGCAGGACCAGGCAAGTTTCGTTCTATTGTACATAGAAGCTCCATGAGTCATAGCCAACTCAACAGCAAGTGACTTTTATTTATTAACCGTGAAATGTTCGTCAAGTTACATAATTTCCCTGAGTGTTTCTTCTTTTTTTAATCTGTAATGTTATCTACTTCTCAAGATTGTTGTGATGATTAAATTAGATAATGTATGGAAAGTGCCTTGCTAAGTAAAACGTTACAGAATGTGTTACCAGCATGCTGGGTGAAGGGTGGAGAGTGCAGGTATTGCTTCAGTATTTTCTTTGCTGCCTAGCATAGTAGCAAGTGCATATCTGTTAACTGATTAAAAAATGAGTAGGGTGAGTTTTAGTCTTATTAAGATTTGTATATAAGATTAAAATCAGAATTAGGTAATAAGAGAAAAATAAATTTTTGTGAGAAAGTTATCAAATTTATCTTAAATATTTAATAATTTTGCTCCAAAGCTTTATCCTTAAATATAATTATTATTTAACATTTTGCTCATTTATATCAATAAAGTCTATTTTTAATGATCTTGCAATAGAAAGTACATCTTTAGGAATTTATAGGAACTAAACCACAATTTAAAGAAATCTTAGAAATTCTATTTAATGAGTATAATTCAAAACTTTCCCTCCTCCTTTATCCTCATTGCTATTACATTTATTCAGGCATTTATCATCTTTTAGCTGGACTAGAGTAAAAAGTCACCTAAGTGGCCTTTATTTTATTTTGTTTTTGCCCCTATAGCCTCCAATTCCCTAGCCCTTCCTCCATGCTACTGTGTCAACGTCCTCTGAGACTTAATTCTGATCGTGTTATCTCAACTGCTTAAAATTCTTCAATCAGTTCCCACTTGCCCACAGGAAAAGGTCCCAAATCCTTTGCAAAAAACAACCAAACCAAACCCATTGTCGTTGAGTCGATTCTGACTCATAGTAACCCTATAGGACAAAGTAGAACTGCCCCATAGAGTTTCCAAGGAGTGGCTGGTAGATTCAAACTGCTGACCTTTTGGTTAGCAGCCAGCTTCTTAACTACTACACCACCAGGGCTCCAATGCTTTGCAAGGCCCTCTGAATTCTGACCCTGGTGTGTCTGCTCATCTAGCTTTACTGAAGGACATTTCTCTCCATTCTTTTTCTCCTCATTTACCCTGTCTTCATGCTTCTCCAAACTGGCCTTGCCGTTTTACATAGTTCTGCCTTTGCTCATTGAGTTTCTTTGCTTGCAAAACTTGTAATTATATTTCAGGACTCAGCTCGTGTGTTATATTCTCTATGAAGTCATTCTTTATCACCCCCCCATCAGTGCACTTAGCATACTTCCTGAACATACTGATACACATTGTTATCTTCCTTTTTAGACTAGAAGTAGCTTGGAGAGGAATCATGTCTTTTTCATATTTGTATCCCCAGTATATTATACAATATTTGACACATAGTTGAGGATTAAATTACTGTATAGATTAATTCAAATACATCAATTCTTAATTGGTTTTCCTTATTCATTGTTCAGCTTTCACACGCATATCAAGCAAATAAAAATACCATGGCTTCGGTCAGGTGCACTTCGGTCCTCAAAGTGACATCTTTGCTTTTTAACACTTTAAAGAGTTCTTTTGCAGCAGATTTGCCCAATGAAATACATCATTTGATTTCTTGACTGCTGTTTCCATGGGCAGTGATTCTAGATCGAAGTAAAATGAAATCCTTGACAACTTCAATCTTTTCTCCACTTATCAGGTCCAGTTGTGAGGATTTTTGTTTTCTTTATGTTGAGGTGTAATCCATACCAAAGGCTGTGGTCTTTGATCTTCATCAGTAAGTGCTTCAAGTCCTCTTCACCTTCAGCAAGCAAAGGTGTGTCAGGACCGGACAATGTTTTGTTCTGTTATACATAGGGTCGTATGAGTTGTAACCAACTAGATGGCACCTAACCACAAACATCAACATAGATTAGTTACTTTATGTTTTTATGTTTAAGCCAAATGGAAACCTGGTGGTGGTGTATATTAAATTCACTTCCCTTTTTCCTTTTAGGCAAATAACCTCTTAAAAATTGAAGCCAGTAACTAAATATTTAGCGACCACAAATTTCAGTTTGCATTTGCAGGATTAAACAACTGCTAAGTGTTAAAACTTAACAACTTTAAGCTGTTAAAAACTTAAAATTTTAAAAGTGCTATAAACTTTTATAAGTGTTAAAAACTTATAACTTTAAAGTGTTAAAAAGCAAAGATGTCACCTTGAGGACTAAGCTGCGCCTGACCCAAGCAATAGTATTTTCAATCGCCTCATGTATGTGAGAGCTGGATAATGAATAAGGAAGACTGAAGAAGAATTGATGCCTTTGAATTATGGTGTTGGTGAAGAATACTGAATATACCATGGACTACCAGAAGAGCAAACAAATCTATTTTGGAAGAAGTACAGCCAGAATGATCCTTAAAAGCAAGGATGGTGAGACTACATCTCACATACTTTGGGCATGTCATCAGGAGGGACCAGTCCCTGGAGAAGGACATCATGCTTGGTAAAGTAGAGGGTCAGCGAGAAAGAGGGAGACCCTCAATGAGATGGATTCACACAGTGGCTGCAACAATGGGCTCAAACATAGCAACAACTGAGGATGGTGCAGGACCGGGAAGTGTTTCGTTCTGTTGTACATAGGGTTGCTATGAGTCGGAACTGACTTGATAGAAGTTAACGACAACATGTAGCCTCTCCTTTCATTCTAGTTACTAGAAATATCTAATGTAGCTTTTAAACAATGTAATTTATAACTTAATGTCTTGGGCTCAAACCCATAAACTATATGTTTAATTAGTATGAATTATATAAGGTCTGGTTAAGGATTGTGCTCATTTTCCCAATAGGATATCCTGAGAGAAAGGGGTGCTTTAGAATGACTGATTTAAAAGAGCATACACTTACTGTATTTGGTTCAAAAGCTTGCATTTAATCAGGTAACTTTGTTTTTAGTAAAACTCCCAGCTCCTGGTTGTTAATTAGTGATCCAGATTCACTGGGTCAGAGGGAGACTAAGCTTGCATTAACCTAGAGAACCACATATACCTTTCATTTTTCTATAGGCTCTGACAGATTAAGTGAAGTGGTGGAGTACAAAGATTCCATATTCTAATAATGTTAACTTGAGACATTTTAGATTCTTATCTGAAATGTGTAGATATATGAACAGTCACAACAGTTTCCACAATTATGTGCAGGTTTGAGATTTGGATTACAGAGTAATTGAAACATCTCAGGCAGTAGGATCCAGAATAAACTAGAGCATTGCCAAGACTCCAAAGCACGTTAGTGTACATTCTTGTTAACAGTACTCCTGTGCCAGAAATTCTCCCAAAAGGAAGAGCAAAGTCTCTAGTGATATCTCCTCCCATCCAAAACAAGTACCTGAGATACATTTGTTCCTTCACCCTCACTCTTTGCCCTACCATTCATTCGAGATCATAAATGTGCACAAATTTTTTCTTACACGTGGTCAAATATGAGCAATGTGGAGTTTATAAAATTCCAGCTGTTTCTGCTAAAAAGGCTGTTCATCTTGTGGATTATGCACTAGTTGAAGATATAAGCACTTTCTTCAAATCTCAGTTTCTATTTCTGGGCTGCTATTTGAATGTGCATATTATAATTAGATTTTCAACTTTTGCAAGTATACATTCTTAGCATGGTGTAGCACGGTGACAAAAACCAGAGTGAACGGTACTAGGTCCAGAACCTACATTTCCTGTCTCTGAAAGCATGGGGATGGCAATTAAAGTGTTTGCATGTGTTTTTTTGTATTTATAATGGATCCTTCTACATTTATGTATAATTCACTTGATTTTCCGTCTTTATTTCATAACCATCACACACGTGGATTATTGAAGCAGAATTTTAACTGTTCTTAAACCAAACCAAATCCATCACTGTTCGGTTTATTCCAACTCATAGGACAGAGTAGAACTGCCCCATGGGGTTTCCAAGGAGTGGCTGAGGGATTTGAACTGTTGACCTTTTGGTTAGCAGCCGAGGTCCTGTTCTTAGGGGTCTCTTAAATCCATTTTGGAACCATATTGAGTATAAATAACAAAAAACAAAATCTTTGCTGGTTTCTCTGATTAAGTAAGTGAATTGCCTTCTGAATATCTTTTACTTCGCTTATGGGCTAAAATGTGTCTTCATTTAGGTATTTTTAGTCCTATAACCACTAATGGTTCTTTATGCAGGGTCCTGACCATTCATTTATGCATTCACTCATTCATTTACTCATTTTGTACATGTTTAGAAGCTGCCCACTCTAAGCCAGGCACTGTTCTTTGGCCTAAAACAGGTCATGCAAAGTGCCTTCTCCCATCTGAGAAGTCTCAAAACATGCTTTAGGATTGAATATATTTAATATTCCACTTTATTTCAGCTACTGGATTACTAGCTATATCTCTCTAGGTCTTTTTCCCCTTATGATTGCTGTAGAATCTACAATATGCACATTTAAGCTATCACAAATATTATTCTTTAAGTTACCTTTAAATAATACCGTTTCATGTATAATGAAATAACCTTACAAAGTATACTTCTCTGTTAGTTTTCTATTGCTGTGTAACAAATTATCATGAGCATAGTGGCTTAAAACAGCACCCATTTACTAGCTCACAATTCTATAGGTCAGAAGTCTGGATAGGCTTGATGGAGTTCTATACTCAGGTTACCACATAACTGAAATAAAAGTGTTGGCTGGGGACTTCCGGCCAACATGGCACTATAGTCAGAAGCACCACGCTGTCCCTCCACAGCAAAGATCAGGAAAACTAAGTCAAACAGAGTCACACGTCAATCCTGAAACCCTAAGTATCAAATGAAGAGATAAAGAACTCAGCCAAGCACCAAACGGAATAAGAAACTGACCGAGAACAGAGGCGAGGAGAGATACATGCAGAGGTCCCCTATCAGCTACCGCAGCACGGATCTGCCATCTTGGACTCCTGTCGGAGATCAACAAACAGCAGGTACAAGAAAGTAGCTTCACAGAGCTTCCAGCAGGGGACAGAACAACTGGTAACCCATGATATAGGCTTTCCTGCCCCCCACCCTTCTTCACCCTCACATAGCCTCCTCTACTTCCTGCAGCCACAGTCTATTGGCCCGGAAGCATGAGCTTCCCCCCAAGTTCTGCTTGGATTCCACCTGCCTGCACTGGCCAGCTCCCTGAGTGCCATTTGTTGGCTGCTGGTGTTGCTTTTTTCCACTGCTTTAGATTTCTTTCTTATCTCTCACCACCTCCCTCTCCTTTCTTTCAAATACCTGGCTCCATGCGCCATCTTTGCTTCTTCCTGAAAGGCTGAGAAACACCGCTCTACAGTGAAACTGCTTCCCGGCCTGTGCCACCATGCTGGTGGGACCCCTGGGACTTTTTTGTTTGTTTGTTTGTTTGCTCTGATTTGTTCTCTTTTGATTTGTTTGTTTTCTTTTTCTTTTCTCGGCTTAAGAGCCCCTTATAGCCAGGCAGTACTATGTGGCTTGGAAGCTAGTCCCTTACTCTGCACAGGCATATAGGGACATCACTGGGGGCATTTCTTTTTTCTTGTTTTTTTGTTTTTTCATTTCTTTGTTTAGTTTTCTTCTCTTTCTTATTCCATCTTGTCTTTCTTCATGTCCAGTTTCTCGATTTATTCATTTTTTTCTTTTACCCTTTTTCTTTTTTTTTTCACTTTTCTTTTCCCCTATTTCTCAGTCTCTCATCTCTCCACTCCAATAGAAAGCTTACTTAGAACTCTTTTTTCTTTGTGTGTATGTTTTTGGCTCCTGTTCCTCTCTCCTCTCTCTCATCTTTCCCATACCCATCTTAGCTCCACACATCACAGTCTAACCCCTCCTTTCTGCCTACCTGCACCATGTGCTGAACATCACACTCCCAAGCAGCACAAGCGAGGCCTACTGGAACCTGCCCTGCACTGATTCCCAGTCCACACTGTCAGCCCTGGTATGTGGCATGAAAAACCAATCCCAGCAACTCCCCTTCAGCTGGACCTGCCCTGCTGTACCATACCTGAGTGACTGACTCTGCCCATTGGAGAAGGAGGTGAAAAGTATGGCGCCCACAGATGAGCAAGCAACAAAGTACGCACAGCCTGCCTGCTCAGACATAACCGAATAAAACAGAAAAGCAGGATGAAACAACCAAATCTACAATCAATAAATGAGGAAAATAACCACTGAATGCCCCGAAGACGGCAGACAATATTAAAACATTTACAAAAACAGGACAGGATGGTTCCAGTAGGCGGCCACAATAAAACACCAAATGACTTTCCAGTAGAAGAAAAGGCACTAGACCTAACTGATATGGAATTCAAATCTCTAATATTCAGAGTTATCCAAGAGTTGAAGCAAAAAACAGAAAAAATGAGAAAAAAAAGACAAATTCATGGAAAAGGCAGACAAATTCATGGAAAATACAGAGAAAAAAATGCAAGAATTCAAGAAAATAATACAGGAAAAAAATGCTAAAATAAATTCACAACTAGAAATCATACAAAAACAACAATTAGAAATCCAAAAGATAAACAACAA
>NW_004443945.1:29493793-29495589 GCF_000243295.1 Trichechus manatus latirostris
ACATGTAGAAACTTTTGAAATCGTGTTACTTTGGCTATGTGTATTTTCACCAAAAGAAAGGTCCTCAAGGTGGAGAAGGGAGAGTGTTGACATGTTGTGGGGTTGTTAACCAAGGTCATAAAACAATATGTGTACTGACTGTTTAATGAGAAACTATTTGTTCTGTAAACCTTCATCTAAAGTACAATTAAAAAAATTTTTAAAAAAGTGTTGGCTGGGCTAAGCTGTAATCTGGAGGTTCTGCAGAAGAATCTGTTTTCTAGCTCATTCAAGTTGTTGGCAGAATTCAGTTCTGCACGGTTGCAGGACTGAGGTCCCTGTTTCCATATCGACTGTCAGCTGGGGGCTGCTCTCAATTTCTAGGGACTACCCACCCTCCTTATTATGTGGCTCCCTTCATCTTATAGCCAGCAATGGAGCGTCTAACCATTCACGTGTTTCAAACCTCTCTGACTTCCTCTTCTGAAGAAGTCTGAGAAAAGTTTCTGCTTTTTAAGGGTCGTGTGATTAGATTAGGCCCATCCAGGGAATCTCCCTTTTTAAGATCAACAAGTTAGTAACCTCGATACCAGCATAGTTTAGAGAAGCCTCTCATTCTAGCTAGTCAGAACTTCAATGTCTCTGAGCACTGTGTGATCTCTGAGGCCTCCATTCAGTTCACAGCCCCAGTAGTTGTTTTTCACCAAGCCTGATAAAGTCTTTCCCTGTACATATGCAAGTTAGTATCGGATAGAAGGAGTCCCTAGATGGTGCAAATGGTTAAGAGCTCGTCTGCTAACTGACTTCGAGTTCACCAGAGGTGCCTTGGAAGAAAAGCCTGGTGATCTACTTCCAAAAAATCAGTTCAAAAATCTATGGAGCACAGTTCTACTCTTACATACATGAGGTTTCCATGAGTCAGAAGTGACTCCATGGCAAACATTTTTTTTTCCTTCTAATTGCACCAAAGATTCAAAGGAACAACACTGTAGATGTGTACAGATCCTTCTCCACTATTCTACCCAACAAGTTTCAGCTGCCTTACAAAAAACAAAAACAAAACAAAATCAAACCCATTGCCTCCAAGTTGATTCCAACTCATAGCAACCCTATAGGACAGAGTAGAACTGCCCCATAGGGTTTCCAAGCAGCGGCTGGTGAATTCGAACTGCCAGACTTTTGGTTAGCAGCTGTAGCTCACTGTAGCTCTTAACCACTGTGCCACCAGGGCTCCTTCAGCTGCCTTAGGAGCCCTTAATTTTGATGTCTGTTCCCCCTTCCTTGTGAGGCTGCTTTTCATGTTGTTGTTGAGAATATACACAGCAAAACATACACCAATTCAGCCATTTTCTGCATGTACAATTCAGTGATATTGATTACATTCTTTCAGTTGGGCAACCATGTGTGTCACCCTCCTTTTCTTTTTTTAATTTTTTCAAATATAGAAATTTATACATACATTGTTATGTGACTAATTGCTCTCCCCATACTGTGACAGTACACTCCTCCTTTCTGCCTCTGCTTCCCCATGTCCATTCAGCCATCTCCTAACCCTCTTTGCATTCCCATCTCACCTCTGGACAGAAGCTGACCATTTAGTCTCTTGTATCTACTTGAGCTAAGAGGCACACACTCCTCACGACTATCACTTTATGTCCCACAGTCCAGTCTAATCTCTGTCTGAAGAGTTGGCCTTGGAAATTGTTTTAGTTCTGGGCTGATAGAGAATCCAGTGGCCATGATTTCCGGGGTTCCTCCAGTCTCAGTCAGACCATTAAGTCTGGTTTTCTTACTAGAATTTGAGTTCTGCACCCCGC
>NW_004443945.1:29496524-29498051 GCF_000243295.1 Trichechus manatus latirostris
ATTTCCAAAGTGGTTGTACCATTTTACTTTCCCACCAACAGTGTATAAGTGTTCCAGTCTCTCCTCATCCTCTCCAGCATTTATTATTTTGTGTTTTTTGGATTAAGGCTAGCCTTGTTGGGATGAGATGATATCTCATTGTAGTTTTGATCTGAATTTCTCTAATGGCTAATGATCATAAGCATTTCTTTTTTATTAATACAATTTTATTAATTTTGCTGTTGTTGAGAATATACACAGCAAAACATACACCAATTCAACAGTTTCTACGTGTACCATTTAGTGACACTGATTACATTCTTCGAGTTGTGTAACCATTCTGACCCTCGTTTTGAGTTGTTCTTCCCTCATTAACATAAATTCACTGCCCCCTAAGGTTCCTGTATAATCTTTTGAGTTGCTGTTGTCAATTTGATCCCATATAGATAGTTCTTAAAAGAGCATAATGATCAAAGCAGACATTTTTTACTGGTTAAGCTAAACTATTGTTCGGTTTTAAGAAGACTTCAGGGGATGTTTTTGGCTTAAGGTTTAAAGATTATCTCAGGGCAACAGTTTCAGGAGTTCATCCAATCATCATGGCTCTAGAAGTCTGGAGTCCATGAGAATTTGAAATTCTGTTCTTCATTTCTCCCCTTTTGATTAGGATTCTTCTATGGAATCTTTGATCAAAATGTTCACTAATGGTAGCTGGGCACCATCCAGTCCTTCTGGGCTCATGGCAAAGGTGGCAGTAGTTCATGGAGGCAATTAGCCACACATTCCATATCCTCCGATCGTGAGCATTTCTTCATGTGTCTGTTAGCCGCCTGAATATCTTCTTTGGTGAAGTGCCTGTTCATATCCTTTGCCCATCTATTAATTGGGTTATTTGCCTTTTTGTTGTTGAGGTTTTGCAGTGTCTTGTAGATTTTAGAGATTAGACACTGATCGGATTTGTCATTGCCAAAATTTTTTTTCCCAGTCTGTAGGTTGTCTTTTTAATCTTTTGGTGAAGTCTTTTGATGAGCGTAAGTGTTTGATTTTTAGAACTCCCAGTTATTTAGTCTCTCTTCTGGTGCTTGTGCATTGTTACTTATGGTTCCTATTGTGTTTTTGCCATGTATTAGGGCTCCTAGCATTGTCCCTATATTTTCTCCCATGGTCTTTATTGTTTTTGATTTTATATTTAAGTCTTTGATCCATTTTGAGTTAGTTTTTGTGCATGTGAGAGGTATGTGTCTTGTCTCAGTTTTTTGCAGCTGGATATCCAGTTACACCAGCACTGTTTGTTAAAGAGACTGTGTTTTACCCAATTAATGGACTTTGGGGCTTTTCGTCAAATGTCAGCTGCTCATAGGTGGATGAATTTATGTCTGGATTCTCAGTTCTGTTCCATTGGTCTATGTATCTGTTGTTGTACCAGTATCAGGCTGTTTTGACTACCGTGACGGTATAATAGGTTCTAAAATCAGGTAATGTGAGGCCTCCCACTTTGTTCTTCTTCTTGAGTAATGCTTTACTTATTTGGGGCCTCTTCCAGTTCTG
>NW_004443945.1:29500699-29502319 GCF_000243295.1 Trichechus manatus latirostris
TATCCAATCTGCCACTCTCTGTCTCTTTATTGGTGCATTTAGTCCATTTACATTCAGCATAATTATTGTTAGGTATGAGTTTAGTGCTGTCATTTTGATGTCTTTTTTTGTGTGTTGTTCACATTTTTTTTGTTCCACTTAATTTTGTGTGCTGAGTTGTTTTTCTTTATGTGTTTTGATCGTTTTCGTTGTTGTTGATTTTGTGTTTGCTGAGTCTTCATATTTTTCTAGTTTTTTATATGACTTGTAGGATTGTTAGTTTCCTTTGTAGTTACCTTAATATTTACTCCTGTTTTTCTAAGTTTATACCAGTCTTTTATTTCTTTATATCTACTTGACTTCCTCTCCATGAGAAAAATCTATGTCTACATTTTTTAAGTCCCTTTTTTTTGTTTTAATGTTGTCATCCTTTACATATTGACATCTGTTTCCCTATTTTCAGTGTTTTAGCTTTGGTTTATTTTTGTGACTTCCCTGTCTTAGTTGATATCTGGTGGCTCTGTCCTGTGATCTAGTCTTGGGTCATTGTATGGTGTTATTGATTTTCTAACCAAAGGACTCGCTTTAGTATTTCTTGTAATTTTGGTTTGGTTTTTGCAAATTCCCTAAACTTCTTTTTATCTGGAAATGCTCTAATAACGCCATCATATTTGAGAGACAGTTTTGCTGGATATATAATTCTTGGCTGGCAGGTTTTTTCCTTCAAGGTTTCATATATGTCACCCCATTGCCTTCTGGCCTGCATGGTTTCTGCTGAGTAGTCCAAGATTATTCTAATTGACTCTCCTCTGTAGATGACTTTTCGTTTATCCCTAGCTGCTCTTAAAATTCTGTCTTTATTTTTGGTTTTGGCAAGTTTGATTATAATATGTCTTGGTGAATTTCTTTTGGGATCTACCTTATGTGGGGTTTGATGAG
Organism: Trichechus manatus latirostris; assembly: GCF_000243295.1. Classification (NCBI taxonomy): domain Eukaryota; kingdom Metazoa; phylum Chordata; class Mammalia; order Sirenia; family Trichechidae; genus Trichechus; species Trichechus manatus. The sequence goes on from NW_004443945.1 coordinate 29,501,618, forward strand.
CATCTTGGATAGCTATCTTCTCATCTTTCATGATATCAGGGAAGTTTTCTGCCAACAAATTTTCAACAATTCTCCCTGTATTTTCTGTTATCCTCCTCCCTGACCCCGTTCTAGTACTCCAATCACTCATAGGTTATTCTTTTTGATAGAATCCCACATGATTCTTAGGGTTTCTTCATTTTTTTAAATCCTTTTATCTGATTTTTCCTCATATAAATTGGTGTCAATTGCTTTGTCTTTATTCTGACTAATTCTGACTTCCATTGCCTCAATTCTGCTCCTATGACATTCTTTTGAGTTGTCTAATTCTGAAATTTTATTGTTAATTTTCTGGATTACTGATTGTTGTGTCTCTATGGATTCTTGCAGCCTGTTAAATTTGTCATTATAGTCTTCTCTAAAGTTTTTAATTTCCTCTATTGCATGTTCTGTGTTTTGCTTAATTTCCTTCCTAATCGCTTGAAGAGTTCTGTATATTAATCTTTTGTATTCTGCCTCTGGTAATTCCAAGAAATTTTCCTCCTCTGGAAAATTTCTATATTCTTTATTTTGGGAGCTTGCTGAAGCCATCATGGACTGCCTCTTTACGTGATTTGATATCGACTATTGTCTCCAAGCCATCTTTAAATTATTATGTTTATTTATTTTATGTTTGTTTACTGTGTCCTAGCTTCTTGGATTTTTTTTTTTTTTTTTTTTTTT
>NW_004443945.1:29502419-29538527 GCF_000243295.1 Trichechus manatus latirostris
CAGGTGGTTAGATCTGTTACTAGGGATGTGAGCTCAGGAGTCTACCCACTCCTCCTGTATGGATTCAGCTCAGGTGCCCAGGTAGATAGCCACCAAGTGTGTAACGCAGGCACTCACCCACAGTCCTAGACAGGCATGGGTGATTGGTGTAGGCACAGGCATCTGGCTGCAGAAGCAGGTCATGCTCTGAGCAAGGTAGGGGGCTGATGGGTGCCCCCAAGTGTCCAGGAGGAATGTGTGTCCCTGTTCCCTAGAGCGTGTAGGTGGGTGGGTTTTGCAGCTCGACTATGAGCACCCAATACTGTTGGCTATAAGGACTGGGGGGGCACCTCTTATTTTTGGTCCCCTCTAGCAGGTGTCTAGGTGGCATGGGTGGAGCCACCAGTCCTCAGGCCCCTGATGCGGGTAGATGAAAACCCTGCTTAACGGGCAGAGCAGTGTCAAATATCATGAACCTGCCACTTCACAGCTGAAACAGTTGAAGTTGGACTTCAGGTATATACCCTGTTGTACTGTGGTAATGAGGGTCTACGCTGTTGAAATGGGCCCACACAAGTCTATGCAGGGGGAAAGGCACTCAAAGTCTGTGGATCCCTTATGCCTGTGCCTAGGCAAAGGAGCTGTGGCTACCCTGAGTTCCTGGCTTAGGGGAGCCAGCAGATTATTTTTCCCTTGTGTTAATTTGTTGACTCTCCAAGGCCAGGACAATGGCTCAGGGCGTGTGACAGATCTTACTTCTGGCCCAGGGGACTCGGCAATTGCTTAAGCTGGTCTGGGACCCAGTGCAGAGCAGGGAGCGGGAAGGTAAATGGAATAGAGGTTTTTCCCTGATGGGGGTGTTTTTGATCTGTGCAGTAGGCTGGACGCAAATACTTATCTTTCGGCGATCCAGGGCTGCTTGTCACTGGTTCTGCGTGGCCGAGTAGACTCTCAGTGGCTGGGTCTCTTCCTGTGCCGAGTATGCCTCTTGAGCACCGATGTTTGCCTGCCTTACCGCTTACCCCTGAGCTGATCAGGCCTGAAGGTCTCAAGATCTCGCCAGGTCAGGTTTGTCAACTCCTAGCTGCTTCTGAACCATCTCTCCCTCCCCCTGCCACTCAGTCCAGTTCCTCAACTTTGTCTTTGTTGTTCAGGCCTGCCAGATTGTCATATATAATTGAATCACTTGTTTTTTCGGGTATTCGTTGTAAGAGGGTCCACCAGAAGCATCTGACTACTCTGCCATTTTGGCCCCGCCCCCCAGGGCTTTCTTTTTAATAAATAAATATTTATTTCACAATAATCCAATAAGCATTTAGAAATGTTTATTTCTATTTTAGCAATTTCCATGCTTTTTCTCCTACATGCTTTTCCTTCTCTGTTTCTGTTAATAATATAGTTAAGTGCAACTGTTATCATAATAAAAAACTGAAATTATAGATAGGTAAACACTTTGTGAGCCTACCCAAGGCAATTTCTTTATTCAGAGAAAGCCAGGCACTTTTTGCCAAATATCCTGGCATCCAGGGTTTAGATGCCACAGTGGTCTATGCGTTCAACCATGAAACCTCACTCTAGATGGTCAGTCACAGTGAAAGCAAATCTCAGACCAAATTCTACCAGACATATAGGCATTTATTACTAAGCAGGGATAATAGCCATACAACCTATCTGTAGTCCTGTTTTCAGGTGTACTGACTAACCTCTTGCTTAAAAGACTTTCTGTGAGACTAATGTGATGATATTCTTCTAGGAGGTTGGGCAAGCTTCTATGTCAGATCGGGGGCAGGATCTTCCGAATTCTGGGATGTAAGAAGCACCATATTCCTTTATTTCCCTAGACCAAGTGTAATCTTTTTTGTGCCCCTCCTACCCATCCTTGTCTTAGCAGGAGATTAAAACATAATCATTTTTGAGACTCCCTTCCTAGATCAAACTAAGATTTCCTGGGTAAAATACAGACAAGAACATCTTGGTTGGGACTTGGTCTTCAGTTCACCTTTGGTTGGCTTTCTATCCAAGCCTGTTTGAAACCTTGAAAATAGGCTGCTCTTTGTGCCAAGCTTGGGCCCTAGGAACTTTATTCTAGTTTCCATCACCACAGTGTTTTGCTATGATTGGTACTAAGCTCCCTCAGATTATTCCATCAGAGGTGCAATTGCATTTCCAGCATCCTTGTGTGGGAGCTGGTCTTTGTATCTAGATCCAGTGCTCAGTAAGTCATCAAGTGTCGGTCATTAGGTGTAAGTCATCAAGTGTAAGTCATCAGAAGGTTTTCTTTAGGGATCTATCAGAATAGGACCACAAATATGAGAAAAATACAATCTTGGCAAACTTATCCAGGATTTTGTTATCAAGAAATCTAATTTGTGTATGTCTGTAAAGTTAGTGTTTGACCATGTTGTTTTCTTTTATTTTGAATAACATGGATGGGTGGCTTAAAAAAATGAAAAATAAAAAACCGATTGTCTTTGAGTCAACTTCGACATGTGGCAACCCCAGGTGTGTCAGAGTAGAACTGTCTCCATAGGGTTTTCAATAGTTGATTTTTTCAGAAGTAGACCACCAGGCCTTTCTTCCCAGCTGCCTCTGGGTGGACCCAGATTTTCAACCTTTCAGTTAGCAGCCAAGCGCTTAACCATTTGCACTACTCAGGGGCTCCAGATGGGTAGGTAGGGGCATTTAAATCTTTTTTCATGCCTAAAACCTCTAGAGGTCTTCATTTGACACTAGAGAAATCATCCGCACTCTCTTCCCAGCTCCTGGGGCGTTCTTTAAACCCCATCTCCAGTCCCTCACCCTCCAGGACAATCCTTCTTGTCTCCTTTCAGAAGACTTTGGAATTCCTTCCTGGAATGACAGGAGGTGGGCTGGGAGAATGAGAGGTGAGAAACTATCAGTTTCACTCCAATTAATTCACCGTTAAATATATATGTTTTCGTGGTTTATTTTCCTAGAGATTTTGTCACATTTTCCAGTTTGTTCTGTGTCGTGAGGTACATTGTATACTTCCCTAAGCACGTTAACACTTGCATATTTGTATAATTTTAGATCGCAAGTGACAGTCAATAAATTTTAATTAACTATTATTTGAAAAAATCCATGAAAAGTACAGTCTATAATTGCTTTAAAAGTCATAGGATTTTTAAGTTTTTAAAAATATTTAAGTGCTAATTTTGTCCCTTATCATTTTAACCCAAATTATACACTTTATTCCATTTATTTTAAGTATGAATAAGTTAGGATGAATAAGATAAGTTGAAACCCTCCATAGCTTGCCTGCAAATTTCTCGTAATTTTGTAGGTATTTAGATACTAACATTTTTTGGGAAAAAAAGTAATAAAATGTAGTTAAATGCTCAGAGGATATAAAGAATGAGTAACTTTAAGTTGCTAAGATTTCTTTAGGTGAGTCATGATTTCACTATTTTTGAAAAGTGCTTTAGGACCGAAGTAAAATTTTACATATTTTTAAAATATGATTTATGAAGATCTGTTTTGTCTAGAACTAAACAAATTCCTATTTTAATAATGTTTCCATCTCGAGATTAAAAAAAATTAAATTGTAAAGTTTATTTAATATTTTATATTGTCTTGCAGAAATAAAAATATCAATATTCTATTTAACTATAGAAAGTGTCTTAGGCTGGGTTTTCAAAAGAAGCAAAACCAGTGAAGTGTACGTATATATATATATGTATGTATATTTATAAAGAGAGAGAGAGATTTATCTCAAGGAAACAGCTCACACAGTTGTAGAGGCTGACAAGTCCCAAGTCTGTGTGTCAAGTGTCAGGCTGGAGCCTTCTTCTATTCACATAGCTGCACTGTCTGACAAACTTAAGATCAGCAGGTCAGACGGGAGGTTGCTGACTCGTGGGCTGCAGAAGCTGATGAATCCCAAGATTGGCAGGCAATATAGAAGGCCACTGGCTCAAGTCCCAAGAATGGCAAATCAGATGATGCAGGATCCAGAGTGAAAAAAAAGCCAACATGCTTTGCTAGAATGTCCATATACATTGGATGCAGGCCACACCCCTAAGAAAACTCCCCTTACAACTGATTGGCTAATCACATCAAAGCATATCATGTTGTAATTATATTATATCACAAAATGGAGGATTACTACATCATTACATAATTGCCAAATTATATCATTATATAACTGCCAAACTGCATCATTACATAACTGTCAAACCACTGAGAATCGTGACTCAGCAAGTTGACATACCAACTTAACTATCAGAGTCCAACCCTGGTCCAACTTGGCACCTATACACATCTTCTTAAACCATACACAATCACTAGATAAAGACAATTTCAAAGTCATACTTGCACCTATCATGATACAACTAACATGCGTACAACCAAACACGCACTAGCCCCATTTACATCTTATCTTTTACAAGTGAATAAAACAAAAATATTTGATGCACACATACAAAAAAGAAATACTCATAATAATTACAGTCCTCATTTTTGCAAATGGCCACATGGATGTAACTGGTATTTAGAATTATCTTCCTCCACCACCCATTCCATATTCCCTTTAACCTCAGCAATCACCTGAGCTGGTCATGGTTCTTTGCCTGGTGGAGTGATCCGAACCTTCATTCCTGAAGGGTCTGGGCCATTAGTAGTCATGTCAGAATTGGGTTGCCATAGTTTTCCATTGAGTTTAATCACAGGGCATGCTAATACTAAGAGACGTCCTAAGGGATTCAAATATTCCAGACATACCCTTCTTTACCTCCATTATTTAATATTAATCCAATTTCCCCTTGGTAATCAAGATCAATCACATCAGCCAATAGAATAATTCTCTTCTTGGCCAGTTGATCCAAGGCATGAGGAGCCTGAAGTGGCCAGGTGGCATTCTTAACTTCCAGTTCAGTAGAATCCATGTTGTGTCGCCAGGTCAGAGCATTCCTCCCTTTGGAAGTAAGACCTATAGACTCGCAGAACATAGGGTTGCAAGGATAGGAATCAAAAACGTCTCGAGTGGGTCACTGGGGTAATAGTGACTGGTTCCACTGCCATTTCCAACCCTTGATTCCTGGACTCATGAATCATGGCTATGAGAGAAATAGCACCATATATTGGATGCCGGTTTAGGCATATACAGCCCACTGAAGAACATTGCCTCAACCCTGCAAGGTATTGTCACCTAGCTGGTATTGTAATTGTGTCTTTTGAAGACCATTCCATTGTTCTATCATGCCATCTGCTTCAGGATGATGGGGAACTTGGTAAGATCATGAATTTCATGAGCATGGGCCTATTGCCATATCTCATTTGCTGTGAAGTGAGTCCCTTGATCCGAAGAGATGCTGTGAGGGATACCGTGACAGTGGATAAGGCATTCTGTGAGTTCACAGATGGTAGTTTTGGCAGAAGCATTGCATGCAGGGAAGGCAAAGCTGTATCCAGAGTAAATGTCAATTACAGAGAGAACAAAATACTGCTCTTTCCATGATGGAAGTAGTCCAATGTAATCAACCTGCCACTAGGTTCCTGGCTGATCACCTCAAGGAATGGTGCCATATCGGAGACTCAGTGTTGGTCTCTGCTGCTGGCAGATTGGGCCCTGAGCAGTGGCTTAGTGAGTAGAAGTCCATGTTGCTGAGCTCCTGCATAATTTCCATCCCTGCCACCACAGCCACTTTGTTCATGAGCCCATTGAGCAATGACCGGAGTGGCTGGGGAAACAGGATGATTGGTTTCTACAGAATGCATCGTCCTATCCACTTGATTGTTAAAATTCTCCTCTGCTGAGGTCGTCCTTCGGTGAGTATTCACACCAGACGCAAATATCTTCACTTACTTGGCCTATTCAGAGAGGTTTATCCCCATACCTCTTCCCCATAACTCCTCATCTTCAATTTTCCAATTATGTTCCTTTCAAGTTCCTGACCATCCAGCCAAACCATTGGCCACAGCCCATGATTCAGTATACAATTGCACATCTGGCCAATTCTCCTTCCAAGTAAAGTGAACAACCAGGTGCACTGCTAAACATTCTGCCCATTGGGAGGATTTCCCTTCACCACTGTCCCTCAGGGAGCTCCCGGAAAGGGGCTGTAGTACTGCTGCTGTCCACTTTTGAGTGGTGCCTGTATATCGTGCAGAACCATCTGTAAACCAGGCAAGAGTTTTCTCTTCCTCAGTCAACTGATCATAAGGAACGCCTTATAAGCCTGTAAGTGCAGACTGGGAGAGAGCAGGTAATGTGACAGGAGTGGAGTCCATGGGCATTTAGGCCACTTCCTCATGGAATTTACTTGTGCTTTCAGGTCCTGCTTGAGCCCGATTTAAACTTCCATTTAGTGATGGAGTACTGCTGTGTGGGTTTGACTTTATTGCTCTGTGGGTCAGACAACACCCAGTTAATGATGGGCAGCTCAGGCTGAATGATGACTTGGTGGCCTATGGTTAGATGTTCGTCTTTACTAAGGCTCAGCTACAAGCCAAAAGCTGTTTCTCCAAAGGACAGTAGTTATCTGCAGAGGATGGCAGGGCTTTGATACATATCCTAAGGGTCTGCACTGTGATTCACCAATAGGGGCCTGCCAAAGACACCAAACAGCATCTCTATCTGCCACTGATACTTCAAGCACCATAGAATCAGACGGATCATACAGCCCAAGAGGCAGAGTAGCTTGCATAGCAGCCTGAACCTGTTGCAGAGCCTTCTATTGTTCTGGGTCCCACTCAAAACTAGCAGCTTTTCGAGTCTCTTGATAAATAAATCAGAGTAGCACACCCAGATAAGGGATATGTTGCCTCCAATATGCAAAGAGGCTCACCAGGCATTGTGCCTCCATTTTAGTTGTGAGAGGGGCTAGACGCAATAACATCCTTCACTTTAGAAGGATTATCTCAACATGCCCTACACCACTGGACCCCTAGAAATTTCACCAGGGTCTAAGGTGCCTGAATTTTTGTGGAATCAATTTCCTAACCTCTAGCACACAAATGCAAATGGAAACGCTGTTGGTGTAGTGGTTAAGCGCTACAGCTGCTAACCAAACGTCAGCAGTTCAAATCCACCAGGTGCTCCCTGGAAACTCTATGGGACGTTCTACTCTGTCCTACAGGGTCACTATGAGTCAGAATCAACTCGATGGCAACGGGTTTGGTTGGTTTTTGGTAGCACACAGAATGTTTTATCAGTAAGTCCAGAGTCATTGACAGTTCTTCTTTACTAGGTCCTATCAGCAGAATTCCACTGCTATTCATAAGGTTTTCACTGGCCAATTCTTTTCAGAAGTAAACTGCGGAGTCCTTCTTCCTAGTCTGTCTTAGTCTGGAAGCTCAGCTGAAACCTGTCCGCCATGGGTGGCCCTGCTGGTATCTGAATACCAGTGGCATAGCTTCCAGCATCACAGCAACATGCAAGTGCCTACAGTACGAAAAGCTGACAGACAAGTGGGAGATTAATTGTCGAGCTTTCTCATGCATATGAGGCGACTAAAAACACCATGGCTTGGGTCAGGTGCTCCAAGCCATGGTGTTTTCAATCCCCTCATATGCATGTGAAAGCTGGACAATTAATAGGGAAGACTGAAGAAGAATTGACGCCTTTGAATCGTGGTGTTGGTGAAGAATATTGAATAGACTATGGACTGGCAAAAGAATGAACAAGTCTGTCTTGGAAGAAGTACAACCAGAATGCACCTTAGAAGCAAAGATGGTGAGGCTACATCTTACATGCTTTGGACATGTTGTCAGGAGAGATCAGTCCCTGAAGAAGGACATCGTGCTTGGTAAAGTATAGGGTCAGTGAAAAAGAGGAAGACCTTCAACGAGATGGATTGACAGAGTGGCTGCAACAATGGGCTCAAGCATAACAACCATCGTGAGGATGGCACAGGACTGGGCAGTGTTTCGTTCTTTTGTTCATAAGGTCACTATGAGTCAGAACTGACTCAACAGCACCTAATAACAACAACAACATCAGCAGAATATCATCAATATAATGGATCAATGTGACATCTTGTGGAAGGGAAAAGCAATCAAGGTCCATGAGGACTAAATTATGACAGGGCTGGAGAGTTGATGCACCGCTGAGGTAGGAAAGTGAAGGTGTATTGCTGGCCTTGACAGCTGAAAGCAAACTGCTTCTGGTGGCACTTTGAAACTGGGATTGAGAAAAAGGCATTGGCCAGATCAATAGCTGCATAGCAGGTACCAGGAGATGTATTAGTTTGTTGAAGCAATGAAACCACATCTAGAACAGCAGCTGCAATTGGAGTCACTACCTGGTTAAGTTTATGATAATCCAGTGTCATACTCCAAGATCCATTTGTTTTTTCCACAGGCCAGATAGGTAAGTTGAATGGGATATGGTGGAAATCACCACCCCTGCATCCTTCAGGTCCTTGATGGTGACGGTAATCTCTGTAATCACTCCAGGAATGCAGTATTGCTTTTTGTTTACTATTTTCTTAGGTAAGGGAAGTTCTAATGGCTTCCACTTGGCTTTTCCTACCATGATAGCCCTTACTCCACTTGTCGGAGAGCCAACGTGGGGGTTCTGCCAGTTGCTGAGTATATCTATTCTAATTAGGCATTCTGGAACTGGAGAAATGACTACAGGATGAGCTTGGGGACCCACTGGACCCACTGTGAGATTAACTTGAGCTAAGACTCCATTAATAACCTGACCTTCATAGGCTCCCACTCTGACTATTGGGCCACAGTGATGTTTTCAGTCTCTTGGAATTAGTGTCAGTTCAGAGCTGGTATCCAATAATTCTCAAAAAGTCTTATTATTTCCTCTTCCCCAGTGAATAGTCACTCTCATAAGATGCAGTAAATCTCTTTGGGGAAGGCTGAAGAAAGATTAGTAATATAAATTTTTGATAGTGTAGTGGGGTCCTTCCTCAAGGGGAGCCTGCCTCCCCTTCATTCAAGAGATTGTGGGTCTGTAAACTAGCTTAAGTTTGGGAATTGATTGAGGGACCTTGACTCTATTCTCACAATTCAAGTTAGACTGCTGTTCACTTGACTTAGAAGTCTTCTGCTTGTACAGATCAAGTAAATATTTAGTAGTTTTCCCATCTGATTTCCAACTAGGGACACCATGACTAAGTAGCCAATGCCATAAGTCCATACGAGTCAGACTATTCTGATTACTGCTTTGACTCTGCTGTCCATTGTGATAACCACGCCCACCTTGTCTTTGTCAACTGAGTGCTGCCACTTGGCTCCTACCACCATGGGGTCCATTTTGCCCCATTGTAGTTAGGTGTATTCATTCAGTTGGGGCAGTTTCCACTGTAAAATCTGACTTACATAAAATAGCAATCATAGCAGTCACAAGGATGCTGGGATTCTCTTCACAAATTTGTTCCTCACCGTTGTGGTAAAAGGTATGTCCTCTGGGCTCTCCTTGTGTGGTTCTGTGATTCTAACCTGATAAATCCACTCTAACATGTCAATTTCCTTAAGTCTTTGGATACTTTCTTCTATAGTATACCAAGGTAAATCTTATACTTCAACTTGGTTTATTGTAGGCCACCATGTAATGTATTCTTCAGCAAACCAACCCAATTAACTATTAGATCCTTTCCTAACCTCTTGATCTGAAACATTGAATGAAGAATCTGTGCTTAGTAAGCCCATGTCAATAAACTCAGAATGATCCAACTTTGTATTCCTTGCACCATTATCCCATACCCTTAATAGCCATTCCTACACATATTTCGCAGGTTTCTGTTTGTACATATTAGAAAAGTCAAGCAGTTCTTTTGGAGTGTAATGTACCTCCTCCTGAGTCACACTTAGTACTTTACCTTTTGGGGCTTGCTGGGACTTAAGTCTAGTTATAGATCTAGAAGTAAAAATGAGTGGTGGAGATGTGTTCTGAGAACACTCAGTACTGTCTTGTAATACATCTGCCTGAGACAATGCTCCAAGAAATGACTCAGACACCTCTCCAGGCAATGACTCAGATGCTACCCCAGGTGATATCTCAGGCAAAGGTTCTTCAGACACAGCTGGGTTAATCTCATCAGACGGGGGTGGAGAGGCTAATGGTTTTATTGGGGAGGATGGCTTAGCAAAGATGGAGTAATCTCTTCAGATGGGAGTGAGAAGGCTGGTTCTTTTGGTAGGAGTTATTCAATGGAATTTAGGGGCTCAGCTTTCTGATTATCTGCCCATATGTCCCCTTCCCAAGGTTCAGAATCCCATTTCTTCCCAGTCAATGCCCTCACTTTAACTTCAGACACCGTTCGAAGTTGGTATCTCAATTGGCGTAGTAATTCAGCCAATCTTACAATCAGACTCTGGGTTTGGATTTGACAGTATCAGCTCTGTTACTACAGGAAATAAGGCTTTCTTTCAGGGTCCAAGTGGCAACTTTGAAGTCACTTATACAGCACTTGAGCTGTGACTCTGAAGCCCTGAGCTTATCTTTCTTTCACTACTTTGTCACCAACCGACTTCCTTATAGTTCTCATTCTGACAAAATTGTAGAATAGCATAAAAAATGTGATCACCCAGTGCCTTGCTTCTCAACAATACTTGATCTATTGGTGGTGATATTTTCTGTTAATGCCACCTCATGCCATGGATTAGCAGTCCCTTCTTCATTACTGGAAGCAGAGTCTAAACATCTTTAAGACTAACCAGACTTGAGAACAAGTTTAGAAAACTCATCTTTACAATTTTGTTTCTCTAGAACTACTCTTGGTACCAAATGTCTTAGACTGAGATCTCTAGAGAAGCAAAACCAGTGAAGTATATATATATACATATATGTACCACAAAACAAAACAAAACATTTCCATTGAGTCTATTCTGACTCATAACAACCCTTTAGAGCAGAGTAGAACTGCCCCATAGGGTTTCCAAGGAGCGGCTAGTGGATTTGAACTGTTGATCTCTTTTGGTTAGCAGTTGAGCTTTTAACCACTGTGCCACCATATGTATATGGAGAGAGAGAGAGCTGTTTATCTCAAGGAAATGGCCCATGTGATTGTAGAGAGTACCAAGAGTCAAGTCTATAGGTCAGTTATCAGGCTGGAGGCTTTTCCTGACTCACATAGCTGCAGGGGCTGACAACCCCAAAAATGGCAGACTGCAGGCTCACAGGCTGCGGAAGCTGGCAAATCCAAGATTGGCAGTTAAGAAAGCAGGCTGCTGCCTCACAGGCTGTGGAGGCTGATGAATCCCTAGATCAGCAGGCAAGATGGCAGACCACTGGCTCAAGTCCTGACAGCCAAAGATCAGATGATGATGAGCTGGCTGTAGGATCCAGATCCAGCAAAAACCAGCAAGCTTTGCCACAATGTCCATATATATTGGGTGTAGGCCACACCCCTGAGGAAACTCTCCTTACAGCTGATTGGGTGTTCACATCAGATCATATCATGGAGGTGATTACATTTTATCTCAAAATGGAGGATAACTATATCATTACATAACTGCCAGACTACATCATGACATAACTGCCAAACCACTGAGAAACATGGCCCAGCCAAGTTGACACACAACCTTAGCCATCGCAGAAAGATAGAACTTAATTAAAATTTTTGTCCCATATACGATCTATATCTCATTGTCCAATATGGTAGTCACTAACCTCATATGTGTATTTATTAGTTAAAATTAAAAAATTCAGTTCCTCATTTGCACTAGCCACAAATCACTTGCTGAATTGGTGGCTACCAAATTGGACTCCACAGAAACAGAACATTTCCATTAATACCTGAAGTTCTATTGGACAGTGCTGATGGTCAATAATCTGAACTTGTTAATTTACAGTTGAATGCATAATAAAATAATTTTGTTTTTTAGTATCCACCGATACCAACAACATGTTTTGTAAAGTGGGCACAACCTGCTTTATGAGGTCACAGCCTGAAAAAACGAGCCCTTACAATTTTCTTGGAGTTCACTTTTTGATGGTTATTCATGTGCCATCTTTGAGTATACTGTATCTATGCTTTCCATTAAAAGCTAAGAAAATAGGCAGATATCACCAGGATTTTCCTATATTTAGAAAATGACTTCTATTTACAATGTGACAAACATGTATTTAGAAAGGAAAAGTCATTTATACAGGAATGTTGTTAGATGCTGTTGAGTAGGCTCTGACTCATAGTGACCGTATGTACAACAGAATGAAACGCTGCCCAGTCTTGCGCTATCCTTACAATTGTTAACATCCTGACACTCATGCTATATTTGAGCCCATTGTTGTAGCTACTGTGTCAATTCATCTCCTTGAGGGTCTTCCTCTTTTTCACTAACCCTCTACTATACCCAGCATGATGTCCTTCTCCAGGGACTAGTCCCTCTTGATAACATGTCCAAAGTAATTGAAACAAAGTCTCATCATCATTGCTTCTAAAGAACATTCTGGCTGTACTTCTTCCAAGACAGATTTGTTCATTCTTCTGGCAGTGCATGGTATAGTCAATATTCTTTACCAATATTCTATACCAATGCATAATTCAAACGCATCAATTCTTCTTTGGTCTTCCTTATTCATTGTCCAGCTTTTATATGCATATGAGGCCATTGAAAATACTATGGCTTGGGTGGGTCAGGGGGATAGGGGAATGGGTATATTAGGTTTTAATTGGTGTTATTTTAATGACCAAAATGGATTTCCCAGAGGAGCCTTTTTTTTTTTTTGTCTGAAACAATAGATTTTAGAACACTGACCAAAACTTTGGATTGCCATTTTTTTGCATAGGTTTCATTATGGACTCAGTCCTTGCAACTTGTGGAATGGAGACATCTTTCTAACCTAGGCCGATGAAAATCAAACCTGCATATTTAAATTTATCTGTAATCCCGCTTTTTCTAGAATCACCTGTATCTGCACTCTATGTAGACTCATAGGAGTTTCAGAGGTCATTTAATGTCGCATGTGTACATCTTGAAGTGGTGAGTGGCCTGCCTAAAAGGACACAGTTACTCAGTGGCAGAGCCAGAACATGAACTCAGGTTTAATGACCTCAGTCATATGGGGTTGTACTCTGATTTGGTACTTGAGATTGGGACAGCCTCTCTGCACCACATCTACTCAATGGTGAAAGGAATCTCAGCATGCTTTTGATTTCATAACTAAAAAATTATTTAGCTCCACACATGTTATGCACTGCAGAATCAAATGAAGAGGAAAATAGATAAAGTCACTTAATAAACCCAATAAGTAATACATTAAATTTGAAAGTAAACTTTGTATAAATGCATAAATAAAATTTTTCTGGTTTTAAGTATATATATACTTTTTTTATAGTCATGAAAAATTGTTAAATAAAACATGTTACAAAACAGCATATATAATTTGATTTAATTTTAATGAAATACGTAATGTATAGAAAATAAACTACAGGATATATTCCAAAGTGTTAATAATGGCTGTCTCTGGGTCAGAATTGACTCAACGGCAACGGGTTTGGGTTTTTTTTGGTCTGGGTGGTAGGATTATGGATGATTAAAATTTATTTTCATTGCCTTCTCTTCAATTTCTTTTATGAATGAGTTTCTTATATGATGAGAAAAAAAAATAATATAAATTGCATTTCATCCAGTATTGAATAAATATTATACTTTAGATTATAGGAAATTTTTAAACTAGAGTATTTTCTTATTTTTAAGGAAAGGAAAAATTTTTGTTGATTTCAAAGAGATGAATAAATAATCTATGACTAATATTTTATCTCTTACAAATTCAACATATTTACATATATTCAGATTCACTATTTCTAAAAATATCTTAAGGTGCTTAATATTCTGTAAGAAATTAATTAATTTCATTAATTAATTAATGGAAATTACTTAAATATAATTTTTTCTTGGGTCTTCATTTAGTCTTCTGGTATTAAAAAAACAACACCTAGCATTTTTATCCTAAATATTTCCTTATTCTGTAATTATCTTTTGAATTCAGGTCATATCTAATAACTTTTTACTTCCTGTCTAACTTTGCACTTATTTCCTGTGTGGAATGTACTTAGTTTATCATATGCATTCATATCCTTTAATTATTTGTTCCACATAATTTAGCCCTTAAATCAAACCATTGAGTAATGTGAGTATATAAAAGTACCTGCTTCATTAATTGTTTTATGTTTAGGTATTGTTCCTCTACTTTCTGTAAAAATTTCAGGGCCTGGAACTTTTACGTGTATTTTACGAAACCCAGGTTTTTAATGTCACACAATAGGGTCTCAGGAAGTACTTGTTGATATCCTGATTACCCAGCTCTTAGACTCCCAAGTGCAGGACAGTTAGATTGGAGGAAAAGGTTTTCCTTTTCTTGGTATTCTTCCCACTGGGTCTGAGTTCGGCTACAATGCTAATTTGGGATGCTTGGCTATTGAATAGGTCTTAAAAAGTACATTTTCTTAAAATTCTTATTATAAAATATTGGCTATTTTCTTATTTGAGATTAGGATGAAGTAGACAACTATACAGAAGGAGTCTGTGCCTTTAGAGAGGACATGGATCAGTAAACAAAGTGTGATAACTGCTTGATGGGGGAGATACAGGGTGCAAGGGTACATGTGAGGGATACGAATTTCACCCTTGCCTCCCCTGTGTGTGCTAACAGTCTTCCTCGTTTCTCTGCCCAGTACTTCTTTCCTTCTGTTTTTCCTTTCCAGTCTGAACAGTAGAGGCCCCAGTAGGGCAGGGTGGGCAGAATAGGTCTGGTTAGGAAAAATACGGCATTGACAGAAAATGAAATCAGATGGGTGGAGCTCTGAAAGATATTTGGTCCCTCTCAAGGGGATTAGAGCTCTATGAAACGGAAAGGCCGTTCCTTATTTCACTTCGTCTCAAGCTCTGAAAACAAACAAAAAACTCCGTGGAACCACCGAAACCACTAGATTCAACGTGTAATCATTTTCACTGAAAAGAGCCAGGTGCGTACTCCTTGTCTCTTTTATAGGTTTTTTTTTTTACTTTGCAATAGCTGGTGTGATCGAGCCTTCCCTATCTTTGCTGCCACTTCCCAAACTGGCCTCTTTGGACAGGTATTGATTCTCTGACAAGGGGTTTATTTATTGGCTACATCGATTTTCTGTTTCCTGCTCCTCAGGGTGTGTTGTTGTGTTTTATTTTCTCTTCCTTTGTTTACTTGCTTGTTTTATTCCTAACTATTTTCTCATACGGAGCCCTGGTGATGGAGAGGTTAAGTGTTTGGCTGCTAACCAAAAGGCCAGCAGTTCAAATCCACCAGCTGCTCCTTGGAAACCCCGTGGGGCAGCTCTACTCTGTCCTATAGGATTGCTATGAATCAGAATCAACTCGAAGGCAATGGGTTTGGTTTGGTTTTGTTTTTCTCATATACAAAATAATTTCTCCTTTTCTAAGTTACTTTTTTTTTTTTTCCCCAGACATTTCTGGACAGCCTTTTTTTCCTCTGCGTTTTACCTCTGATATGTGTATCCTCTTTGATAACACTTACACTGCATGCATGGGAAAAATACATACGTGCAAAGTAAGCAATTGGCTTTATTTTTAAGACATGAAAATAATCAGAATTCTGTCTCAGAATTCTGCTGAAATATACCTCATTTATCAGGCTTGGTATGGAAAAAATGCATGCTTTTTTTGTTTCCTTTTTTAGGTGTATCACTTTGTTTTATGTTCAGGAATATTAATAAGTTAAGTTCACAGAGGCCTCATGAAGAGGCTTAATAATAACAAAGAGATCTATCATTTAAGTAGAATTGGAAAGTACTCAGATGGGCAGAATTTTTTTGACCCTAGCCCATAATCCTCCTCTCTGTTAGGTCTATTTCATTATCTCCTCAAGCACAATAGACTTGGATGGCTAGAATATCTGTAATTGTGCTTCTTTGATTTCTTTTGTTCTTGTAGTTTCCAAACGAATTGCTTTATAACAATGCTTTCCAAACATGGAAATTCTGATTCATTTGCTCATCTAGTCAAAATGCCAAATTCATGGATAGCTGATTCATTAGCACTGGTTAGCATCTCAGGCCACCTCCCACTCTCATAAACTCCTTGAAGATAAAGGATTGCTCTTTCTCGTTCACAGCTGTGTCCTCAGGACTTAGCCTTGTGCATTGCACATAATAAGAATTCTTCATTTGCCAAACAAGTAAATAACTGTAATGTTAACAAGTGTGCTGGGGAACTTCAATGTAGTGGCTCTAGGAAGTGTAGTTTGAGAGTCAGAACTTTAGACGAGTTTTCTTTTTCTTGTTTTCTGCTGATGGGAACCTATCAAAAACAAAACAAAACAAAAATCCACTGCCACTGAGTCAATTCCAACTTATAGCGATCCTATAGGACAGAGTAGAACTGCCCCATAGGGTTTCCAAGGCTGTAAACTTTGAGGAAGCAGACTACCACATTTTTCTCCCACAGAGCAGCGGTGAGTTTGAACGGCTATCCTAGCCTCACTGATACGTAGGGTTCAGGTAACTTTAAATCTTCATAGGCCAGTCCTAAATTTACTGGAGCAGTCAATTAAGAAAGTGGGAGGGAAAAAAATGCTCCTGGATAAGACAACATCAGAAAACTTTCCCTTGGCTCTTGGTGTCATGAGGATGGAAGGACGAAACTTGAAGTAGGCTGGAGAAGAAACTGTTCTTAACGAGCTAGAGCTTATAACATTGTGAAAGTTTTGCTGTTTGAGTGAGGCTCTGACTGGGATATTGGTTGACTCCCATGGCATAGTGACTTCCACACAGTCAATGACATTTTTGTGTGTGTGTGATTTTTAAAGCTGGTGGCTGACTCAATCTGCAAGCTGTCGGGCTACTAAAACAGAAGTGACCTGAAATAAAGAACATTGTAGGTAGAATAGGCCACCATCGAGGCCCCCTAAATTTGGAGATTAAAATTAATCTCTGGTAACAAAAATAGAAAAAACAAAACAACAAATTATATGATTTATGTCCAAAATAATAATTTCTAAGCTCAGGAGACTGGAACAAGCTGGAGTCCAGAATTCATTCTCAGAACACAACGAGGAAGGCTGTAACAAAATCGCCTGTACTACGAATCGGAATTAACTTGACAGCAATGGGGGTATATGCTATAATATGATAGTATAAAGGCTGTGTTAAATATAAAGCATTGTTCTTCATGGAGAATAGGAAAATAGGAATCTTGAGGTATAGGAATATTTCCATTTGTCCTTACCATACCCAGGGAGAAGTTGTCCTATGCAGACAGCATGGTGAGTCCAGTTGGCTTCCTTGTCAGTTACATCCCCAGGGTGGATGGAGATGGGTACATTAGCCTATCAGAGCTTAATAACTCCAGCCATTACAGAACTCCAGATAACTTTATTTGCTCTGATTCAGTGCTCACCAAATAACCCACTTAAAGTAATCGTCTTTCCATATACATTTTCATATAGGAGACAAAAGGTTCTGATCAGATAAAAGCAATCATTTAGTCCACTTGGTAGTTACCATGACCACTAGTAAGGAACAACTTTACACTCACATTTTGTTAGTCTTTTATGACTTTTGGTTATTATGTATCAGTCCTGGGGTGGGTGTGTGTGGGCACACACACACACACATACACACACACTCCTCACAATTTTCTGAACCAGAAAAACTGAGCACTGTGCCTTGACTCATGGTGAACCTCCCAGGGTCTGCTGCCTGTAGGTTTTATTCTAAACATTTGGCAGCCTGCCTTTCTGACCACTCTCCTAGTGATCTTCAGTGGTTGTTACATGGAAATATGTTTAAGGGAATGGTAATACTTCTTCTTTTCCCATCTTGTACTGACAAATTTATTTTTGGCAGTTGGTTATTTCCTTATTCAAGGCTCCCAGAGAATTTCAGAATAAGAAACAAGTGTCTCATTTATTCATTTTTATAATGATTTTCATCTTCTCTCAAATTTGCCATCTTCTGAATTGACTTGGTTTGTTCTTCATATTTCAGGTTTGTTACTAATACTGGTCACAATTTATATCTGAGAGTGAGAAGACATTTATCTGGCCAAGATAGTTTTTGTGGAAGCACAATTAGTCTTCAGAATATAACTTCAAACTCTGGAAAGCTTAAATAAATTGTTCTTGGTGAAGGCTATGAGAACTTTCTGTGAAGGTTATGAGAATTCATACTGAATGAATTTCACATTCACAAAAAATTTCCTTTTTCTGTTGCTCATGGACCTGCATGGTCTATACATATTAAAATGTTTTAGATGAATAGTAGTTGCTACAGGATAAAATTAAAACAAGACTTAATAGCTTCCAGAGAGAGGCTTTAAACAGATAAATCTCCAGTAGTCTTGTGGATACTCAGTGTTGAAGAGAGGTACTGAGAACTAATTAATATTGAGTAAGCACTTACATGCACCAGATACTTGCTAGGTATTTTACATTTTCTGTTTAGACTAATTCAGAGTAATTCTAATCTATCTTGCTCTCCCATACTCATTCAGATAGCTGGAGGGCAATGTCAATGATACAAATAATAATGATAACAACATCTCACAATTATCTCACAGTTACAATTGACTAATTATGGACTAAGTGCCTTACATGCATTATCTTATTTAATCTTCACAAAACTCTGTGAGTTAGATGCTATGAATATCCCATTTTACAGATGAGGAAAGGCAAGCTTACTGAAGTTAAGTGACTTGCCTAATGCCATGTAGCTAGAGAGTGGTGGAGCACTGAAGCTGCTTATTTATCTCCAAAAGGGTATGGTGGCACGGTGGTTAAGTACTGGGCTGCTAACCAAAAGGTCTGCAGTCCAAATCCACCAGGCACTCTGTGGGAGAAAGATGTGGCTATCTGCTTCCGTAAAGATTAACAGCCTTGGAAACCCTATGGGGCAGTTCTACTCTGTCCTATAGAGTCGCTGTGAGTAGGAATTGACTTGATGGCAAGGGGTTTGGTTTTTGTTTTTTTAAATAACTGAAAACCCAAAGCTTAGGGCACAACATCACTTTATCTGCAATTCTCATGACTTTTTCCAACTTTCAAGATGTTAAGTTTCATCCTCAGGTTGCCTTTCGTCATGGTAATAATATGGTCATCAGCAGCTTCAAGGGACTACATGTTTCCCTGATCACATCCAATTAGAAGGGAAAATCTCTCTTGGGAGTTCCTTTTGGAGGCAGAAGAAGCTTCTTTCTCAGACATATTACAGTTGGGTCAGATACTCAGAGTTGAGGTCCAGGCTGTTGATACAAATTTGAGAGTTGCTGGAATATTGATGTCAGTTAATGCCATGGGGGTGGTTAAGATTGCCCAGGACTCTATTCTACCCACTTTTACCCAGGGAGAAAGTGAAGTGTGAGGGAAGAGAGGCTAGGGTAGGGTCCTGAGAAACACCCACAGTTGATTGTTGGTAGAGGAGAAGGCATTTGCAGAAGAGACCAAGAAAAAGAAGATAGAAGAGTTAGAAGATGTATACTACAGGGTAGGGTAAAGATATGGGAAACAGGAAAGGGGGTGCTTCAAGCCTAAGAGCATGTTCAGGAGTGTAGATGTTTCTGAAGTAGGAGTGCTAAAACCAAGTCCATTGGATTCATGACATGTGGGTAATTCGGGTGGAGTGGTGTGGATGGAAATTTGAGTTCTCTAAATAGTGCTTCTTAATAAAGTCCAAATTATCGAGCTTTTCCTTTATTGTTAATGCTTTCATGTTCTGTTTAAGGAGTGTTTCCTTACCCCAAAGTCATGAAGATATTCTTATACATCATTTTCTAAAAATTTTATTGTTTGTATTTCATGTACAGAATTTACAACACACCTTGAATTGATTTTTTTATTATCGTGAACAGTGTGATGTAGATGTCAAATTTCACTTTTTTCCTGTATGGGTAGCCTGTTGTCCCAGCACCATATATTGAAAAAACTTCTTTCTTCCACTGTTCTTCGGTGATTAGCGATCGAGTGCAAACCGTTTGTGTCACCTGGGGACTTCTTAGATTTCTAGATTCTTTTAGGCTCTTTCCCTTGAAACTATCATTTGTCTTCTGGTTTCCATTGTCTCTATTGAAAGGTCAGGTCTTAATCCTTTGAAGGTAATATCTTTCCCTCTTTTCCTCCCTCATATCCCAGCTGCTTTTAAGATTTTCTAGTTATCTTTGTTTTCAGCAGTTATACTATTATGTGATTAGGCACAATTTTTTAAAAATTTAACCTTCTTAGGATTGTAGGGCTTTTATCATCTTCGGATTAATGTTTTTCATAAATTTTAGAATGGTCTATCATCTAGTATTGCTTCTACTTTTTTCCCCCTCCTTTCTTTCTGGGACTTCAATTACATTTATTTTATGTCATATCACTCTTTTCTCTCTGTCTCCTACCTTCTCTGTTTCCTTTCTTTTTTGCTCTATGCCTGATCACCCAAATAGCTATAGTCCTTATTGATCTGTTTCTATTATTTATTGTTTCTGCTCATTTTCATTCATGCAGTTTTGCTTCCTAGGGTATCAGTTACTTTTTTTTTTTATTATGTAGTAGATATCATCTTTGCAAAATTATTTATAGATATACTTTTATTCAGAGAGGATTTATGTTTGGTTTTGCTAGGTGACTTGGGGCACTAGAAATCATGGATAAATTTATATATTTTTCTGGGATTGACATGATTTGAACAAAGCTGCATTTCCTACAAGGACCTATCTACTTCCCATTAACCCATGATCTAAGGGTGAAGACTTTGGAAAAGTCATTCCAAAGGTGGGAGATCCACCAGCACCCCCCAACTCCCTGGATGGGCCCTGAACTCCAATCCCTGTTATGCTAGCTCAGCAAGTCTGTCAAAAGTAGTGCTCAGCCTTTCTGCCATGTAGCAGCACCTTCCACAGTCAGCAAAAGCACCTAAAATATGGGGCCTCTTTAGCCTCTGTTCTCCCTTGGGCATTTGTCTACTGATTCTTTACTATTTTATTATCTTTCCATCACAAAGATTTAAAGAATATTTTCTCCAATATTTTCAAATAAATTCTCCAAAAACATTTTTCTAGTTTTCCTCAGTGGAGTGATTGGTTTGAATAACTTAGGTCATTATTGCTAAAAGTTAAAGTTCTGTCTTTTCTCAACTTATACCACGTACCATGTATGTCTAGAAACCTGGGTTTCTTCTACTGCTTACCAGAACCTACACTAGATATTTATATCAGTGAAAAATTAATTCTCTACCATTTTGGAGCTTACAGTCTATTTTAATTATTGAACTTATAAATTTAAATCGTTTATAATGTTACAAGGTGTCAAGTGTTATCGAAAATAAGGGGATTTGGGTCACACGACCATTGCTTTCACAACTGTTATATAAATTTTATGAAAAATTTTATAATAATCCTGGAATATAGGTGAACATTCGTGGATACAGAAACTGATGCCCAGATAATGTAAACGCTTTGCCTAAAGTCACAGATGTAGGGACTAATTAGGAATTGGCAGGAATAACTCGTGTCTATTTCTGTTCTTAACATTTCATTGCCTCTTCTGACTTTGAAGATAATTACTGAGTATGTTAAATATCTTTCATATAAAATGTGCTTCTTTTTTTTTCCATTGAAATGATGGCCACTTAACTGTATTATAAGGAATGGAAAATTATTAATTTTATTAATATATATTGAAATTGATGCATGATCATGTAGAAGAGTAGTTTAATTTTGGGAAAGGGGATGGAAGGAGGGCACATGGCTTCAAACACTGGCTTTGCTACTCATTAGCTGGGTAACCTTGACAAAGTTATTTAAGCTCATCAAACTTGTATTTCCTCATCTCTAGAGTAACACCACAGTCCTCAACCAGTGGATATAAGATTAGAGGAATTATGTTAGATAAGACATGAAATCCACCTGACAGAGTTCAGCAAATAACAAACCTGTTGCTGTCAAGTCGATTCTGGCTCATAGTGACCCTATGAGGACAGAGTAGGACTGCCCCCATAGGGTTTCCAGGGAGCAGCTGGTGGATTCGAACTGCCAAGCTTTTCATTAGCAGCCAAGCTCTTAACCACTATACTACTAGGGCTCCTCAACAAATAATAAGTGTTAGTAGGTAATAATCAGAAAAAAATATAAGAATAGATGCTCAGTCACTACAACATATGGGGCCTGGTTTATCAGTGCATTTAGTTTAGTAAATCATTAGTGAATTTGTTGAGAATAATTCCCTTATAGTCAAAATGTATAATAACTGAATATCTTTTAGTCCTGGACTGTTTGATGGGTTTGATTGATTTAACTTTGAAACTGCTGTTGTATTATGTGATATCATACTGATACCAAGAGCAAGTTTTCCTGGATTACCTTCATATCATCTCTATTTTAAATGTCTCTATTTAAATTCATTTCAAGTCCTCAACATTCACTCTTGCCTTCTCTGTGTAAAGCATAATGCTTAGACAGAGATACAAAGTCAAGACAAGACTTCTTCCCTCCAAGACTCATTATCTAGTGGGAGAGATGGGCATATTCATTAACAACTCTAAAGTAAGGCAGACTGTAATAAATGTTTTATTATAGTTACAAGCAAAAAGCTATAGGAGTGTAGGGGAGGGAAATACTAATGTCAGATATTAAACTCTCTTAACATAGATTTAAATTCTTGACATAATGCATCTATTACAAGTGAAATTCTTCTGTAAGTTGCTAGTGAGTGTTTTTTCCCTTTGCCACTGTGCCATGCACATGTTCAATTACATCAGAGATTCTCAATCTGTGGTTTGCAGGTAGTCTGTGAGCCTAGCAATTTTTTTTCTTCGATTTATTTTCTGTTACTTTGAAAAATTGTGACAAAAAATCCTTATTTATTCCAAATTATATTATAAAATTATTATTTCACTCCAAACAATGTTAGAGGAAGGGATGTAAGAATCATGCAACAAGTAATTCTTGTCAGTCCATGATTTGAGTTTGAAACTGTTACTTATTGATGAGAATCAAACATATTTGACCTTGTCATTATAATTAGACACCAGTCATTGTTTATAAGAGACTGGCTGGAGAATGTCAAACTCTAGGGGTGAGGGAGACCAAAAGCTGCAAATCACGTAATAGTATAACTGCCAAAAACAAAGATAAGTAGAAAATCTTAAAAGCAGCCCAGAAGGGAAGAACGTCCTTAAAGATGCCTATCTCTGCTCGTGCTGCATTTTCTGTCTAGAATGCCCTTTGCATTTTGACCTGTCTGATGAAAACCTACCCATGTTTCAAGATCTAGGTGATACTGAGCTCTTCTATGAAATTTTTTCCTGTCTTCCTCTTCCCAGCGTAGAAAAAACTCTGTAATTGGTAGCTTCTAAAGTTGTTCCCAATGATACCACCTCCTGGTACTCACACAGTTGTGTTACTCCCTCCCTTTGAATGTGGGCTGGACTAGCGATTTACTTCCAACAAATACAGTATGGAAAAGTATTGAGATGTCATTTCTGAGAATAGGTTATATAACACTGGGATTCCCTATACTGCTTAATTTTTATTCCACCCCAGCAGTTTCTCCACAGTATGGAGCCCTGCTCTGGGAGAAGGCCCTGGAAGTTCCCATATTGAAAGTTCACAGGTGCTAGACTTCTGCTTCTTAGATTGGTTTTATCTTTTGATATAAATACCTCAATTTTATTCTCCTGAACAAAATCCTTTCTCACTCTCAGTTCATATGCTTCTGAGGGTGTTGTCTCCATCCCCAGGCTCCAGGGCCAGCCAGTCATTATATGTTTCAAGACTGGCCAATTAAAAAAATTACATTTTCTAATAGTCATTTGTTCAGTGAAGAACAGGTAATCATAAAAGGCCTAGAATTTTTGTTTGAACTATTGAAATATGCATACATTCTATTTTCAAAACAACTTAAACTAGTTGGCATCTATGTAGATCCCAAAATAATGCTAACTCAGAGCAGAGCAAAACTGAGAGACAGAGATCAAGTTTGGCAATGTCACTGAGACCTCTTGATCAGGCTGTGCCTGAAGAAATTATACCCCTTAGACTTTTCAATTATCTGAGCAATATATATATGTTGCAAAAGGAAACTTAAGTGTGGTTTTCTTTCACTTGTAACTCAATTGGTCTTGACTGATAGAATCTTCTACCATGCTATTCATAGGAATTTGGAATTTTTCCTATAGTTTATGGAATGTTATTTAAGGTTTTTACATAGAGAAGAAGCAAGATTGTATTTATATTTTCGAAAACCATATTAATAAGTAGTGTGAAGATTGTATGATGATGATGAAAGAACCAAACACAGGAAGACTAGTTAGGATATGTATGCAGTGATCGAATGAAAAGAAGATGAAGAGTCTCAATGAAGGCCATGGCAATGGGAAAGGAGAAAGAGCAGTGTTGAAATATTTTTCAGAGGTAGAATTCATAGGGATTAATGAGCAATTGGATGATGGAGAGAGATTAAAGGGGGAATTTATGTCAAAGGAGATTTTGAGATTTTTAAGTGGGGGATGGGATCAATACTGGTATTTTCAACTAATCATAGATCTTTGATTTGTAAGAAAAATAAAAAGATAGGGATCTTTCAGAGGGATTTTTTCTCATCCATAGATGAGGCAATATTTAGCTAAATATTTATTTACGTGTAAATGTATTTTTAAACCCATACTATACCAGAGTAAACAAGTCTTCAGAAAGCTTTAAACTTCTCAATCTATTAAATGGCTGGTCTGTTCATTTCCTAAGTTTAACTCTTTGTACTATGAATTTATAAATTTACCCTGTAATCTGGATGGAAGGAGGGTTTGAAGAACTATTATACATAATCTTTATTATTTAGAGACTTACAGCTCATTTGGGGAGGACAAAGCAATATATGAAGACCATCATTTAAATACAAAAATTCAATAAAAATATAAGATAAAAATATATAAGATACACAATAGAATCTGGTGATGCCCAGTGAATGACCCAGATAAAGAAAAATCATCATAAAAAGAATAGTCAGGAAAAGTTCATACAGTGGTAGAATTGAGTTGCATCGCAAATAATTGACAGAATTAGCTGAAGGGAGAGGAGCAGAGAAGGCCTTTTGGACTGGGGGGCCATGATAGACTGATTATATCATTTATTGTCCAGTCCAGAATACTTGAGAGTGAAAGAGGTGCTACTCATAATTACACTGGGACAACAGGCATAAAATGGCACCATCCAAGGCAAAACAAGGCATTGGTTGCCCTAATCATGAAAAAATGATGTGGGCAAAGCACAGACGCAGAAATGAACACGTAGTGTTCAAGGCATGGGGACTAGTGGAGTTCAGCTGCTGCACATCGGTCACAGAGGAAACTGTGATTTATAAAATTTCTGATAAGCAAGTTTGTGGGATGATTGAGCAGATTAAATAGGTCTATTTCTCACATGCATTACTCTTTACATGGGATGAAGTTTAGATTGGAGCTGGAGAAATGGCTGAACATACGATCAGCTTATTTGATTGGGCTTGAGTGAGAAAAAGCATAAGCAAATCAAGTGTCCCTTCTAGATACCTTAGGTGGATAGAGCCCGAAGGAGGCTCTCCAGGGATACTGTGAACTCCCAGGAGGAATGCTCTGTTGATGGCACAGAAACAATGTGGGAAAGATCCCTGATGCTGTTACTAATGAACCTCATTACCTTAGACAACTCACTTGACCTCTTTGTGCTTTAGCTAATTGTAACAATAGCTCACACTTATTATTTACTGTTATTTAGTCTGTGTTAACTTCTTTAGTTACATTATCTCATTAAATGATTGCAGCAAGCCTATAATGTAGGTACTATTGTATTTTCCCTATTTTTATCCCAGATGAGCAGTTAGAGGTCTAGAGAAATAAAATATGGTTTGTTTAATACACAGTTTACAAGGGACAAGACTAGAATCAGAGTCCAACTTTCCTTGACCCGAGAATCCATGCTCCCAATTGTATTGTCATATGACTTCATCTATAGAAAGGAGGATGACAAAGGCCTGTACAACCCCCTTTGCTGTGCTCTGTGGAGGATCAGTGAGAGGTGTCATAAACCCAGAGAGCCTGCCCCAACGTAAGGGTCTGGAACTTACTCAATTTATCCCTCAAAACATTGTTAAGGGAGCTTCTCCACTACCATCTTCTAGCTATCCTGGGAGGCCCTCTTTGGGATTACAGATGTTCTGAGGGATTGGGTTTGGGTGTGTTCACCTGAGACCATGGGATCATCACTCCTGGTGGACAGTCAGTAGTTGCCTATTGTTGCAGTCCCGTTCTACACCTGAACCTTTACTTGTGGTTTTTGGCTGTGTCATTTACCTACTTCTTTTCAGTCCAAGGCCTTTGTTTCTTGTCTGACTCCCAGGGCCCCATCTGCCCACCAAAGAAATTTGCTCCTGTCCTCTGATTCCCTCACTAGACTCTCTACATATTTTCAAATAAACTTCCCCTTCTCCCCAAGTCTTCTATTGTGCTTTTATAAAAGGCTTTGATGGTCTGTTAAACTCCAGGTTGGAATTAGTAGCAAACAAAACAGTGGCTTCATTTCTTTGAAGTCAGGAAAAGCTCAAACTTCAAACACTCCTAGGAGGTGTGGGGAAATACGTGTATCCTATCTTTCTAATGCAGCATAGAAAAGAAAGATGAGAAAAACAGTTGTTTTGTAATAAAGATGGTTGAATGCTCATACCCTGTCACATATGTGAAAGTGATTTAAAAACTGAAAAGTGATCCAGAAATGTAAAGGAATGTAAGAACCATTGAATCACCCCCAAGATGTGGTAAATGTCACTGAAGTACTCTGATTTAATGATATTTTCTAAATTTCTTCATTTGTATTGTAGGAGTTATAGTAGGAATATAACAGGCAAGCAAACTTTGTAGTTCACTAGAAGAGTCCTTAATAACAATGTGTAATTCTGAAGGTGAACATATTGGTTAATGAATACACAGCACAGAACAATACTCAACGGTACACCAAAAATTTATACATATTAACTCTTTATCCACTTATTTAGAAACTAAATTTTCAGGATAATGGCCCAAATAGCATTAGATACTTTCATTGTGTTTTTTTTTTTTTGAGTGAGAATGAAGTGCTATCTTTAAGAGAAAAAAGTTGAACTGAAAAGATATTGCAAACAAAATATCCATTTTTGCCACAGATGTTAAAAATGAAATAATCAAATATAAAATGAGGTAAATATTCATGAGCCATGATTCATCTCCCTCACTTGATAGGAAACTGATATGTCTCTATGGTAACAGTAAAACTGCCATCCAGGAATGAGCACTTCTGTGTGTATATGTGAGCATATAATTTCAGAAGCGTGTGATTAGGAATAGGAAAGAAACAGAAATGAGCTGCCAGTAGGATCACTTGAGGTAAAGGAAACTAATGAAACAAACAAAGTCTAAGAAGATAGATGAAGAAATAATTGGGAGATGATCAAGAAAACATGTATTTGAGCTAAAAGAAAAGACGATGTCATCCAGGAATGGGCATTGGAATTCTACAATATAAAAAAAGGGGCTTTTCTCTCAAGTGTCGGAGGTAGAGAGGGAAGATACAAGAATGGTGGGTGATTTGGTCAAGGATACAGAGCTAATAGCAGAGACTGAACTCTGCCCCATGACACCAGAGAAGAGTCCGGAGATTTGAATCAGGAGGTGAGAAGCAAAGGGATGAAGCATTTGGCATTGGACATATTGGTTGCGCCACTCAGAAGCCAGCTGGCATGGTAAAGGCAAAGAGGCATTTTTCATAATCTGAGTCTCTGAGGTAGTATTGAGAAAACAGGGATCTGGCAGGCTTTGGCATCACAAGGCAATGGAGCAGAGCTCTCTAGACAATGCACGGGGGGAGTCAGGGAGAGGCCACACAGTAGGAGCTCTGACAGCCGAGGGAGGGTGAGTACAGCCAGCATAGAAGAGCAGAAATGGATGTTCCCAAAATAGTTGGGCAGGAGACTCTGTCATAGAGATGCTGATTCCAACTTTAATGCCCTGTTTCGTTTGCCTTAAAACACTAGCATAGAGAAGAATGTTGCTCCAAGGTATATTCATTCGAAGAGCCATTATCACAAAACCTGGATAGTCTTGCATATTTGTTTTTTCTTAAAAAAAATAAAGAAAAGAAATACATAAGGATAGTTCCTGAATGATTTGATACATTTTTATTAAGGAAATTTTATTTTATACAATTATTAGCTCTTTATTTCTTAAAAAATAAAAAGATGCTGGAACATTTATAATAAAGTACTATTTAGAAATGTATATTTGCATTCAATCCTCCTGTTTTCATTTCAGCACCATTGTGCTCACTGTCTACATTCCAGAATCTCTCTTGATCAGTTTCTCAGAGACCAAACATCTGGCTTTCTGAGGTGCTTGCAAAGGGGTATTAACCTGGCTGTGCAGAGTGAGGTAAGTGACATGGCAATGGAGGTCTGCAGATTCTATAACCTTTTCCCAGCCCTCACTTTGGCCAATCAATATGCCTGATATCTCAAGTCCCAAGTGTTTCCAGGAAGCTATGGGGAAAAGGTTGCTTTTCAGTATTGCCCTCAGTTGCTAACCAAGAGCTCAGTGGTTCGAACCCACCAGCTCAGCTGCTCCGTGGGAGAAACAAGTGGCATTCTGCTTCCGTAAAGATTTACAGCTTTGGAAACCCTATTGGGAAGTTCTACTCTGTCTTATAGGGTCAGTATGAGTCAGAACCAACTCGATGGCAGTGGTTTGGTTTTTTGGTTTGGGTAAGCTTATAGGTTTCAACTTCCTTTTCTCTACTAAGTTATTTGCCATCCCTCTATTTGCTTTCCACATGTTAATATTTGTTGACATTTTTCACTTACTCGTGTCCCTATTTATTTTTCGTTTGTTCTTATGGATTTATACCTATTTTATACAGTATTGACATTTTAGTATTGTGCCCATTGGGAGCAGAGATAAAGACAATTTTTAATGTCTAACTGGAAGTCTATATTGATGTTCTACATACTATAATGCAGAGAAAGAGTAAATAAGAAAAAGTTGGGAGAAATATTTAAGAAACTATTTGCTGGATTTCTCTCCTTGGATCCCTCTGGATTTTGCAGCCAGCAACAATCATATATCACTTTTTCATTATCAGTCATTCATTAGCCCTTAAGCTCCAGAGCCATGTATGTCTAACTGCCTATTCTAGGCCTCTCCACTTTGAGGTTCTAGAGGTAAGTGAATACTAAAATATTCCAGCATGGCTCACCTCCATGCAATCTGGCCTCCAACCTATTTCTCTTGCTTTGTTTGCCACTTCAGTGAATGGTACACAATCAGCTAGTTTTTCAAAACAGATAACTGGGAGTCATCCATATCTCTTCTCTCTCCCTCACCCTCAAATTTAACCAATAAACAACTACGCCTGTCCACTTATTTCCCCAACATAGCTCAACTCTTTCCTCTGCCATCTTTGCCTCTGACTTACCAGCCTCTTACATTTCCTTCTTGGATTCCAACGACAGCTTCTAATTGGTGTCTCTGCCTTCAGGTCTTTCTCAATCCTGTCCATTTTCCACAATGAAGTCAGAATGATCTTTCTAAATCATACATATGATTTTTTTTTTTTAATTCGTATTTGTAACTCTTTAATGGCTCTCTAGTGACCTGAGAATAAAGGCCAAATTCCATGTCATTATCTAGTCCCTTTTTACTAAGTCTCCAGCCTCATTTTCCAGCAATTTTCCTCATCTAATTGTACACTCTAGCCCTGCTTTTACCTCCCTGAACGTGCCATGCCCTCCTTGAACATGCATTTTTCTCTTCTTCTTGGAACCTTATATTCTCTTCCCTTCTCCATCACAACCCTCATCACGGTTGCTGGGTTAATGCTTACTTGATTATCAAGACTAAGTTTAGAGGTCATATTCCTGAGATAATTTCTCTGATGCTCTCTCATATGAGGGTAGTCACTTTTTATGTGTTTTCATTCAACCTCTGTTTATTCACTTTAGTATTTATCATCTGATATTGGGTCTCTCCCAATAGACTGGAAGTTCTTTGAAGACAAGGACTGCATCTTATTCACTATTGTATCTTTGGTGCCGTAATTTTTAGCATTATGATAAAACCAATTGCTTTTGAGTTGATTCTGATTCATGGTGACCCCATATGTGTCAGAGTAGAACTGTGATCCACAGAGTTTTGAATGGCTGATTTTTCACAAGGACATCACCAGGCCTTACTTCCAAGGCACATCCGGGTAGACTCAAACCTCCAACCTTTTGGTTAGCAGCCATGAACATTAACCGTTTGCACCACCCAGGGAGCATTAAAATATGCCTTTATAAATATACATTGAATGAATTAATGAAATAACATAAGGATCTGGTTCAGTGGCATCCTGTTTGTTGCTGGTCTTGTTCTGACCATATACTGTGATCCTGTGCTCTCTCTCCCTCTCCTTTTCTCTTTGTTTAAACTATTGTTCTATAGTTCTAATTATTTCTTCTCTGCCCAGTAAGCTAGTTGTCCTGGAATAGGAAGTTAACCTTTTAGTCTCATTTCCTTGGTCTGAATTCTTGTCAAACCTCAGGATCAGGCTCTGTCTGCTTGCTGAGATTTTACTTATGTATTGATTATTCAGCAGTATTTATTAAGCATGTACTGTGAGTTACATATAGAGCCTCTTCTGAACGTAAAGCAGAGAATAAGATATACCTAGTCTCTACTTTCACAGAACAGATATTCTAGTTTTGTAGTGTTGGGGCCAGATAACTTGCCTCTTTAATTTCACAGGTCCATAAATGGACCCAGCAGCTGTACTTAATGGATTACACCCAGGAATCTCATCCTCGCCTGGACCTGATTTGGATGATGAGATTTAAGACTTTGAGCTTATGCTATAATAGGATGTTACAGAAGGGTACTATAATAGAAACCATGGGAGGGGGATGAATGTATTTTGCATGTAGGGGGATGTAAATCACTGGGGGCCAGAGGGCAGACTGTGGTAGACAGACTTTAAGATGATCCTTATTATTTCCACCTTCTGGTGTTCAAACTCTTGTATTATCCCCTTCCCTTGAGTGTGACAGTACCTATGACTTGCTTCTAAATGATAAAATATGACAAAGATGATGGATGGCACTCCCATGATTATGTGCTATATAAAACTCTGTCTTGCTAGTAGACTCATTCTAGAGATTTTCTCCTTTACTGGCATTTAAAGAGTAAGTGCCCAGGTTCAGAGGTTCATGTGGCAAGGAGCTAAGGACATCTTCTAGTTGACAGTCAGCGAGAAGCTGACCCTCAGTCTTACAGTTGCAAGGAAATGAATTCTGCCAACAACCTGATAAGAGCTTAGATGTGAACCCTTTACCTGTCAAGTTTCAGGTGAGAACCCAGTCCTTGACTGCAGTCTTGCAGAGAATCCAGCTAAACTGTTCCTAGACTTTTGACCCACAGAAACTGTGAGATAAATATGTGGTGTTTAAAGCCATTGTATTTGTATAGTTTGTTACATAGAGCAATAGAAAACTAATACAGGGAGACAGATAATAGGCACGTAAAACAAATAGATAAACAAGATAGTCTTGGATGGGGTTAAAACCTATGAAGGAAATAAACAAGATGATATTATAGAAAGTAGGTTGAGGCAGTGGCTACTTTAGCTGAAATGATCAGGAAAGGTCTCTTTTGAGGCGCTATTAGCTGAAACCTAAAGAATTAAAAGGAGCTAGCAGTCTTGAGGGTGGAAGAGAGAGGTAGAAAGACATTTCATCAGATGAAAAATGATCCAAGGTAGCAAACAACTTGACATGGTGGAGGAAAACAGGAGGCCGCTGTGTAAGCAAGAGGGAGAGTGGTGATCAGGGAGCTTGGAAGGTAGGCCAGGCCACAGCATGTGGATGTATGGGCCAAGTAGTAAGAAGTGTGAATTTCATTTTTAATGCACTGGGAAGTCTTTGAAAGACACCTAGCAGAGAAGTGACTCAATGTACCCTGTGGCGACTTTGTGAGGAATGGATTAGAGTTGGGGGTTGGGATAGAGCAAGACTGAAGGTAAGATGTTCATTTAGGAGACTATTGTAGGTGAGAACAGATTATCGGCTGGATGGGGGTGGTAGAGGAGTCCTTGGCTGGTGGAAATGGTTAATGTGGTTGGCTGCTAATGGAAAGGTTGGCAATTTGAGTCCAACCAGAGGCATCTCTGAAGAAAAGCCTGGTGATCTACTTCCCCAAAATCAGCCATTGAAAACCCTATGGAGCTCAGTTCTACTCTGGCACACATGGGGTCACCATGAGTTAGAGTTGACTCAATGACAACTGTTTTTTTAGGGGTGGTAGAAGAGGAGATGGAGGTGAGGGCATGAATGCCCTTCTGAAATCAAGATAAACTACAGACTCCTTGTCATGATGTATAAGGCCCTTCATGGTGTGGTTCCTGATTGCGTTTCTAGCTTTGACTCTTACTCTTCTCTAGTGAACTCTGACCCTGCACCCTGAACTTTTGCCAAGTTCTTGATGCCAGCTTGTCTGAAACAAATAGGATATGAACCTCTCCGTTTCTTCTATTTTATGTTCTGCCCTTCAGTTTATATTCTGCCTCTGTGTACCTCTCAAATCCCTGGGTCCCTGCTCTCTCTGTCGGCCCATCCTGCTGCTTCTTGAGGCCTGAGCTTGCTCAATGAGAACAAGAGAAGAAAAAGAGGACAGAAACAAGGAAGAATAAAAACCATTGTGTGAAACGTTATTCTAGTAAAAATTAATATTCAAGTCACTTGTTGGATTTGTCAATTTCTTTGTTTCACTGACCCCTTCTCCTTGTAGTGAATTTAAATAGCCCTATTTATTATGTCTAACAAGAAGCAGGAGAAGGTGGAACCGCCAGTGTGCCAGAACAAAGAGGGGCAGGAGCTTTGTAATTGATCACATTTACATTCCCTAGAAGGAACACATCTGCAGTTTAACCTGGCCTCTGGAACACCAGAAATGAAAAGAATAAACAATTCACTCATGTACATCTACAAGGGCTATTTTGTTCCTTACTTTGTTCAGTATATTTCAGGGCTTCTGAGGAACAAATATAAACTAACTAGGGGGCAGTATCCATATGTAACCAGGTTACAGTTTTTTATTTCAAATAGACAATAATGTGGCCTTCTTAAAAAAAAAAAAAATTTTCTATCCATATGTTTTACTCATTTGATTTTGCCTGTAATAATATAAGAAATTAAATTTATCTACTTTTTCTTTTCTTATACTGAATTTTACAGGTGGCATTTATCATGCTGTGGTGATCGGGGAATGTTTTCACTGAACCGAATTTTCCACACTCTTAATCATGATACTCAAGGTTCTTCCCAATGGGTCCAACCTAACTTACCAGCCTCTTGAGCATCTATGGCCACTCTCACTTATTCCCTGTAGTCTAGCAATACTGGACCACTCATTACTCCCTTACACAGGATGGACTCTCCATCCACTGTTCCTTGCCATGCTTACAATTCACTTGGTTATCTAGTTTAAGATGCAGATTCTGACTCAGTAGGTCTGGAGAAGGGCAGAGTTTCTTTATTGCTAACAAGCACCCAGGTGATGCTGATGCCACTGGTAGGCACTAGACATTTTCAGCAGCAACGTTGGTTGTTGTTGTATGCCATCAAGTGTATTCCAACACTTAGCAATTGTAAAGTGACCCTAAAGGTCAGAGTAGAACCGCCCATAGGGCTTGTCTTGGTTATCTAGTGCTGCTATAACAGAAATACCACAAGTGGATGGCTTTAACAAACAGAAATTTATTCTTTCACAGTCCAGAAGGCTACAAGTCTGAACCTAGGACATCAGCTCCAGGGGAAGACTTCTCTCTCTGTTGGCTCTGGAGGAAGGTCCTTGTCATGGATCTTCCCCGGTCTAGGAGCTTCTCAGTGCAGGAACCCTGGTCCAAAGGTTGTGCTCTGCTCCTGGTACTACTTTCTTGGTGGTACGAGGTCCCTCTGCCTCTCTGCTCGATTCTCTCTTTTATATCTCAAAACAGATTGACTCAAGAACAACCTAATTTTGTAGATTGAGTCCTGCCTCATTACCATAACTGTCTCTAATCCTGCCTCATTGACATCATAGAGGCAGGATTTACAACACATAGGAAAATCACATCAGATGATAAAATGTTGGACAACCACACAATACTGGGAATCATGGCCTAGCCAAATTGACACACACTTTGGGGGGGGACACAATTCAATCCATAATGCACTCCAACCTGACAAATTCCTTCTACGTAGAACCTCTATCCATGAGCAGACTCCAGCTAATCTTCAAAATTTCAGGTTAAATATTACCTGCTTATGTGAAGATCTATTTTTTTTTCTTGTTAAGGAAGAAAATTAATAACTTCCTACTCCAATGGCTTTACCTTACACACAAAGTCATTGCCAGGCTTATAAGGGCTACCTCTTGTATCACTCCTGCAACCACTTTCTCCTTGCTTGCTCCTCCACACTGCTCTCTTTGCTGTGGCTGCAACATGCTAAATGTGCTCTAGCATTCGTTGCTGTTATTGTTAGTTACTGTTGAGTTGATTCCAACTCATGGTGACCAATATGTGCAGAGTGGAAGTGCTCCATAGGGTTTCCAAGGCTGGGATCTTTTGGAAGAAGATCATCAGGCCTGTCTTCAGAGTTGCCTCTGGGTGGGTTCAAATTGCCAACCTTTTGGTTAGTAGTTGAGCACTTAACTGTTTGCACCATCTAGGGACTCCTCCTCCAGTCTTAGGGCTTTATTATTGTTTTAATTTGCTCTTCCCTCTACATTTCCTCATGACTCAATCCCTTCTTTTATGCAGGCCTTTGATCAAACATCATCTCCTCAAATAGGCCACTGCATTTAATGGAGTCCTACACACTACCTGGATAAGACAGCAGTGGGGGCTGAAATCCAGCTTCTGCTTGGCTTACCAGGCCAGATTAATTAAGATTAATTAAAATTAATCTGGTAGCAGAGGGCAGATAAGTTCAAGAGAGGAAGAGAATGAAAGTAGACAGATAAGTCAGGAAACTCTTGCAGTAAACCAAATGGGAGAAAGTGAGAGCCTGGACAGGATGGTTACCGTGGAAACATAGAGCCATACTGGTACACAAGGAGGGCTGCATAGGCCTGAAGGAAGGCGTCCCTTTTTTAATTTTCTTAAGGTTGTTAAAGGGGTTAGCTGCTGCCTGATTCTCAGAGTTCTTCCCTGACTATCCAATTTAAAATAGCAACACCCATCACTCATTCTATCCCCTGACTCAGACATTGTATTATATATCTTATTGATTTGTTTATATTGTCTTTGCAACTTTGAATGTCAATGAAGGAAGACATTTTTTCTCTTTTGTTTACTGTATATCCCTAGTGCCTAGAACAGTACATGATAAATAAGCCCTTACATAAATATTAATTGAATTTATCAATGAATGATACTCTGAGTTTCCATAAAACATAGAATAGTGAGGTGTGAGACAGATGTAGTTTCAGAACCAATAAGATGCATATAATGTGTATGTGTATGATGTGTCTATGTATATATAAAAGTGTATGTGTACATATATACATATTTATATACATATATGCACATATATAGGTCCCTGAGTTGGGGACATACATATATACTACTAATGGAAAGATTGGCAGTTTGAACCCACCAAGAGGTACCACAGAAGACAAGCCTGGTTATCTGCTTCCAAAAGGTCATAGCCTTGAAAACCCTATGAAGCAGATCTACTCTGCACACATAGGGTTACCATGAGTCAGAATCAACTCAGCAGCAACTAACAAGAAATGGTTGGCGCAAATGGCTAATGCACCTGGTTGCTAACCAAAAGGTTGAATGTTTGAGTCCACCCAGAGGCACCTCAGAAGAAAGGCCTGATGATCTACTTGGGAAAAATCAGCCATCAAAAACCCTATTGAGTGCAGTTCTACTGACACACATAGGGTTGCCATACATTGGAGTGGACTTGCCAACTGTTATGGCATGGTATATATAAATATATATATGTGTATATATATACATACACATATACAGAGAGATTGATTGATTTTCTAGGAATTGACTTATTTGATTGTAGGGCCTGGCCAGTCCAAAATTTGTACAGCAGGCTGGTAGGCTTGCAACTCAGGGAATGAGTTGATGTTACACTCTTGAGTCTGAAAATCTGTAGGATAGTCTGGCAGGCTGGAAACTCAGGCAGGATTTTTATATAATAGTTTTTTT
>NW_004443945.1:29547403-29551868 GCF_000243295.1 Trichechus manatus latirostris
TGAG
The DNA here is from genome assembly GCF_000243295.1 of Trichechus manatus latirostris. Classification (NCBI taxonomy): domain Eukaryota; kingdom Metazoa; phylum Chordata; class Mammalia; order Sirenia; family Trichechidae; genus Trichechus; species Trichechus manatus. The sequence continues at coordinate 29,547,408 of NW_004443945.1, forward strand.
TTCTTTATCTCTTCATTTGATGTTCTAGGGTTTCAGGATTGTTGATTCTCTGTTTGGCTTAGTTTTTCGGATCTTTGTTGTGGAGGGACGGAGTGGTGTTTCTGCCTAGAGCGCCATCTTGCCGGAAGTCTATATTATAGTTTTGAGGGGGAATACCTCTTTTTTGGGAAACCTCAGTTTTTATTCTTAGGGCCTTCAACTGATTGGATGAGCTCCTCCCACACTATCAAGGTAATCTGCTTTACATAAAGTCAACTGATTTTATACGTTAATTACATCTACAAAATACTGTCAAAACAACATCTAGACCAATTTTTAACCAAACAGCTGGACACTACAGCCTAGCTAAGTTGACACATAAAATTAACCACCACATTACTTATACTCTCTGAAAATGTTTCATCTTCTGTATACGGGAATAATAACAAAAACCAATCTCACTGGATTGTAGGGAACATGACATAAAATAATGGATATAATTCTTAAGTTATAGCCTAGCAAGTAACGTTTATCACATCTTATTGCAGTTGTTTACCTTTTTGTTGTTTTTCCTTGACTATGAGATCATGAAGGCTCTTATTACAATGCATTAAAAAAAAAATCCATTGCCATCAAGTTGATTCTGACTCCTAGTGACCCTATAGGACAGAGTAGATCTGCCCCGTGGGGTTTCCAAGGCTGTAATCTTTATGGAAACATACTGCCACATCTTTCTCCCACAGAGGGGCTGGTAGGTTCAAACCACTGACCTTTTGGTTAGCAGCTGAGCGCTTAACCACTGCACCACCACGGCTCCCTGAAGAAGACAGACAATATACAATTAATCAAAGAAATAAACAAAAAACACTCTACGTCTTATAATATTGCTAGAAAGGAAACAACCAAGGAACCGTGAATAGAATGACCACACAAGAAATATTTCTTTAACATTTTGAGGGGTAAAGATTATGGGTTATGTCTGTATTTGTTTCATTATTTAAATATCCATCAGTATTACATTGTATTTTATCAGCAAGATCCTCTTCACACCTCCTTTATATCGTGACACATTTGATACACATTGAGGGTGTTTGCAATTATTTCTGACAAACCTCTTGGGTAGAGGATCTTGGTCAGTAGAAGAAAGTAGAGCGATGTTTACAGAGTGATCATTTCCAGCTGTCCTTCTCTAGAGTGACAGATTCCCCTTATAAGGTGGCAATCACATTTTTCCCAGAGCTCCTGTAGGAGAGTGAGTGATGTGCCCTGTAGGGCTGTTTCCAAGCTGTGTCAGTTAGGGTCCTAACAGGAAAGAGATGTCACAGCTCAAAGGGTTTAACTGTGGAGAAGTTAATGAGCAGAGCAATCACAGAGTTGTGGGCAGTTAAGTGAATGATCAGTGACTATTGAAGGATCAAGGTCCTTGCTATGGGGGAAGCCATTACCACCCTCAGGCCTGAAGGGGCAATAGGAGAGAATGTGGTGCTGGCAAAGAGGGTGGAGAGGAATGTCCAATGGCTCTCTCCTCCTACCTTCCAATTTCTCCTGGTGACTCTTATTGTTGAGCTGTTGTTAGCTGCCATTGAGTCAACCCCAACTCATGGTTGGGACAATGGAACAAAACACTGCCCAGTAACATGCTATCTCCATGATTGGCTGTGGAGTGAACCATTGTGATCCTTAGCGTTTTCTTTGATTTTTCTGAAGTAGATTACCAGGCTTTTCTTCCTAGTCCCTATTAGTCTGGAGGCTCCACAGAAACCTGTTCAGCATCATAGCAACACTCAAGCCTCCAGTGAAAGATGGGTGGTGGCTGCACTTGAGGTGCATTGGCTGGGAATCGAACCTGGGTCTCCCTCATGGAAAGCAAAAATTGTGTCACTGAACCGCTAGTGTCCTCGGGGTGACTCTGATTAGCCAAACCAAAATGGAAGACAGAGGTTGAGAAAGCCTAGGTTATGTAGTCCATAATGATGCAGTCTTCCTGTGGCAGAGAGCAGGGTAGAGGTAGGGGTGGGAGGCAGTGGAGACTAACTTTCACACAGACATCGTTCCCGCAATTGCCTCATTTCCCTATGATGTCTACTTTAAGTGGTCAGAATCATCTCTCTGACCATCACCCTGACTATCTGAAGACCAAAAAGACTTCTTGGAAATAGACAGCACAAGGCTGCATCCTCTTAGCTATTCCATAATGACTTAAGCGTTCTGAAATTTTTTTTCTTCATTTGAAGATTTTCGTAGCCGTGAGATGGATACATATGCAGCAGAATTAGAAAACTTTGGGAGTCACTGACAATGAACTAATTTAGTAAATATTAATGAAAAATGAAAAGGACAAAATGCCTAGGGTTGCAAAAGCTTTGGGTCTATTGAAAGCCAGTTGCCATTGACTTGAGTGTGACTCATGGAAACTCCATGTCTGTCAGAGTAGAACTGTGATTCATAGATTTTTCTGTTTTTTTATTTTATACATACACTGTTATGTGACTCTAATTGCTCTCCCCATACTGTGACAGCACACTCCTTCTTTCCACTCCTGCTTCCCCATGTCCATTCAGCCAGCTCCTAACCCTCTCTGCCTTCCCATCTCATCTCCGGACAGAAGCTGCCAGTTTAGTCTCTTGTATCTACTTGAGCTAAGAGGCACACTCCTCACGAGTATCACTTTATGTCCCACAGTCCAGTCCAATCCCTGTCTAAAGAGTTGGCCTCCGAAATTATTTTAGTTCTGGGCTGATAGAGAATCCAGGGGCCATGCTTTCTGGGGTACCTCCAGTCTCAGACCATTAAGTCTGGTCTTCTTACTAGAATTTGAGCTCTGCACCCCATCTTTCTCCTGCTCCATCCGGGACTCTCTGTTTTGTTCCCTGTCAGGGCGGTCATTGGTGGTAGCCGGGCACAATCTAGTTCTTCTGGTCTCAGGAGGCTGATGAAGTCTCTGGTTTATGTGGCCCTTTCTAACTCTTGGTCTACTACTTTCCTTGAGTCTTTGATGTTCTTCATTCTCCTTTACTCCAGGTGGTTGGGACCAATTGATGCATCTTAGATGGCCACTTGAAAGCTTTCAAGATCCCAGACAACACTCACCAAAGTAGGATGCAGAACATTTTCTTAATAAGCTTTGTTATGCCAATTGACATAGATGTCCCCTGAAGCATGGTCCCCAGACCTCTACCCCTGCTACTCTGTCCCTCAAAGTGTTTGATTGTATTCAGGAAACTTCTTAGCTTTGGTTTAGTCCAGTTGTGCTGACTTCCCCTGTAGTGTGTGCTGTCCTTCCCTTCACCTAAGATAACTCTTATCCACCATCTAGTTAGTAAATAACCCTCACCCTCCCTTCCCACCCTTGTAACCATCAAAGAATGTTTTCTTCTGTGTTTAAACCTTTTCTTAAGTTCTTATAATAGTGGTCTTATACAGTATTTGCCCTTCTGTAACTGACTAAATTCACTCAGCATAATAAGTTCCAGCTTCCACCATGTTATACGATGTTTCACAGATTCATCGTTGTTCTTTATCATTGCATAGTATTCCATTGTGTGGATATACCATAATTTGTTTATCCATTAGTCCGTTGATGGGCACCTAGGTTGTTTCCATCTTTTTGCTATTGTGAACAGTGCTGCAATGAACATGGGTGTGCATATATCTGTTCGTGTGACGGCTCTTATTTCTCTAGGATATATTCCAAGGAGAGGATAGCTGGATCGTATGGTACTTCCATTTCTAGCTTTTTTAAGGAAGTGCCAAATTGATTTCCAAAGTGGTTGTACCATTTTACATTTCCACCAAGTCTATAAGTGTTCAGTCTTTCCACAACCTCTTGAGCATTTATTATTTTGTGTTTTTTGGATTTATGCTAGCCTTGTTGTGGTGAGATGACATCTCATTGTAGTTTTGATCTGCATTTCTCTAATGGCTAATGACCGTGAGCATTTCTTCATGTGTCTGTTAGCCGCCTGACTATCTTCTTTGGTGAGGTGTCTGTTCGTATCCTTTGCACATTTTTCAGTTGGGTTATTTGTCTTTTTGTTGTTGAGGTTTTGCAGTATCTTGTAGATTTTAGAGATTAGACGCTGATCGGATTTGTCATAGCCAAAATTTTTTTCCCAGTGTGTAGGTTGTCTTTTGACTCTTTTGAAGAAGTCTTGTGATGAGCATAAGTGTTTGATTTTTAGGAGCTCTTAGTTATCTAGTCTCTCTTCTGGTGCTTGTGCATTGTTACTTATGGTTCGTATTGTGTTTATACCATGTATTAGGTCTTCTAGCGTTGTCCCTATTTTTCTTCCATGATCTTTATCATTTTCAATTTTATATTTAAGTCTTTGATCCATTTTGAGTTAGTTTTTGTGCATGGTGTAAGGTATGGGTCTTATTTCAACTTTTTGCAGATGGATATCCAGTTATGCCAGCACCATTTGTTAAAGAGACTGTCTTTTCCCCCAATTAATGGACTTTGGGCCTTTGTCAAATATCAGC
>NW_004443945.1:29553633-29625071 GCF_000243295.1 Trichechus manatus latirostris
TTGTTAACTCTTTCAATTGTTTTTCTATTCTCTATTTCATTTAATTCTGCTCTAATTCTTATTTCCTTTCTTCGGGCACCTGAGGGCTTCTTTTGCTGCTCTCTTTCTACTTGTTCCAGTTGTAAGGTTAATGTTTTGATTATGGCCCTTTCTTCTTTTTTGGATGTGTGCATTTATTGCTATAAACTTATCTCTGAGCACTGCTTTTGCTGTGTCCCAAAGGTTCTGGTAGGATGTGTTTTCCTTCTCGTTTGATTCTCTGAGTTTCTTTATTCCTACCTTAATTTCTTCTATAACCCAGTGGTTTTTGAGCAAGGTGTTGTTCAGTTTTGATGTGTTTTATTTTTTTTCCTTGCTTTTTCTGTTGTTGATTTCTACTTTTATGGCTTTCTGGTCAGAAAAGATGCTTTGTAATATTTCAATGTTTTGAATTTTGTTAAGGCTTGCTTTATGGCCTAATATGTGGTTTATTCTGAAGAATGTTCCACATGAGTTGGAAAAGAAAGTATACTTGGCTGCTGTTGGGTGGAGTGTTTGGTATATGTCTATGAGATCAAGTTGGTTTATTGCAACATTTAGCTCTTCCATATCTTTGTTGAGCTTCTTTCTAGATGTTCTGTCCTTCACTGAAAATGGTGTGTTGAAGTCTCCTACAACTATTGTGGAGCTGTTGATGTCTCTTTTCAGTGCTGTTGGAGATTGTTTTATGTATTTTGGAGCACTGTCATTGGTTGCATAAATATTTGTTATAGTTATGTCCTCCTGGTATATTGACCCTTTAATCAATAGTGTCTTTCCTTCTCCTTTGTGGTGGATTTTCCTTTAAAGTCTATTTTGTCGGAGATTAATATTGCCACTCCTGCTCTTTTTTGAGTGTTCTTTGCTTGACATATCTTTTCCATCCTTTGAGTTTTAGTTTGTTTGAGTCTTTAAGTCTAAGGTGTGTCTCTTGTAGGCAGCGTATAGACAAATCGTGTTTTTTTAATCCAATCTCCCACTCTCTGTCTCTTTATTGGTGCATTTAGTCCATTTACATTCAGCGTAATTCTTGATAGGTATGCGTTTAGTGCTGTCATTTTGATGTCTTTTTCTGTGTGTTGTTCACAGTTTCTTTGTTCCTGTTAATTTTCTGTGCTGAGTCGTTTTTCCTTATCTATTTTCTTTTCATCTTTTTCATCGTTGTTGATCTTGTGTTTGCTGAGTCTTTATATTTTTATAGTTTTTTATTTTGACGTGTAGGATTATTAGTTTCCTTTGTGGTTACCTCAATATTTACTCCTATTTTTCTAAGTTTATACCAGTCTTTTATTTCTTTATATCACCTTGACTTCCTCTCCATATGAAAAATCTACATCTATATTTTTTAAGTCCCTCTTTTTTGTTTTAATGTTTCATCTTTTACATATTGACATCTGTTTCCCTGTTTTCAGTGTTTTAGCTTTGATTTACTTTTGTGACCTCCCTATCTGGGTTTATATCTGGTTGTTCTGTCCTATATTCTAGTCTTGGGTTGTTATCTGATGTTACTGATTTTTAATTGGAGGACTCCCTTTAGTATTTATTCTAATTTTGGTTTAGTTTTTGCAAATTCCCAAAACTTCTGTTTATCTGATAATGCCCTAATTTCGCCATCATATTTGAGAGACAGTTTTGCTGGATATATAATTCTTGGCTGCCAGGTTTTTTCCTTCAAGGCTTTATATATGTCATACCATTGCCTTCTTGCCTGCATGATTTCTGCTGAGTAGTCCAAGCTTATTCTTGGTGACTGTCCTTTGTAGATGACTTTTCGTTTATCACTATCCGCTCTTAAACTTCTCTTTATCTTTGGTTTTGGCCAGTTTGATTATAATATGTCTTGGTGACTTTCTTTTGGGATCTACTTTATATGGGGTTCAACGAGCATCTTGGATAGATAGCTTGTCATCTTTCATGATATGAGGAAGTTTTCTGCCAACAAATCGTCAACAGTTCTCTCTGTATTTTCTGTTACCCCACTCCCCCATTCTGGTACTCCAATCACTCGTAGGTTATTCCTTTTGATAGAGTCCCACGTAATTCTTAGGGTTTCTTCATTTTTTGAATCCTTTAATCTGATTTTTCCTCAAATAAGTTGGTGTCAAGTGTTTTATCTTCAATCTGACTAATTTTGACTTCCATTGCCTCAATCCTGCTCTTATGACTTTCTACTGAGTTGTCTAATTCTGAAATTTTATTGTTAATCTTCTGGATTTCTGATTGCTGTCTCTCTATGGATTCTTGCAGCCTGTTAAATTTGTCATTATGCTCTTCTCTAATCTTTTTAATTTCCTCTATTGTGTGTTCTACATTTTGCTTAATTTTCTTCTTAATTACTTGAAGAGTTCTGTACATTAATCTTTGGTATTCTGCCTCCGGTAATTCCAAGAAATTTTCCTCCTCTGGAAAATTTCTAGATTCTTTATTTTGGGAGCTTGCTGAAGCCATGGTAGATTGCCTCTTTATGTGATTTGATATTGACTGCTGTCTCTGAGCCACCAATAAGTTATTATATTTCTTTATTTTATGTTTGCTTACTGTGTCCTAGCTTCTTGTTTTATTTTGATATGCCCAAACGGGCTTCTTGCATGAGCTAATTTGATTATTGGCACCTTTGAAGCTCTAATGTCCTGTCACCAGGTGATTAGATCTGTTACTAGGTATGTGAGCTCAGGAGTCCACTCACTCCTCCTGTATGGATTCAGCTCAGGTGCCCAGGTAGATAGCCACCAAATGTGTGGTGTAGGTGCTCACTTACAGTCCTAGACAGGCATGGGTGATTGGTGTAGGCATAGTCATCTGGCTGTAGCAAGCGGACACACTCTGAGCAAGGCAGGGGTCTGACGGTCGCCCTCGAGTGTCCAGGTGGAAGGTGTGTCCCTGTTCCCTAGAGCGCGTAGGTGGGTGGGTTTTGTAGCCGGACTATGAGCACCTAATGCTCTTGGCTGTAAGGACTGGGGGGGAACCTCTTATTCATGGGCCCCTATCGCAGGTGGCTAGGTGGCATGGGTGGAGCCAGCAGTCCTCAGGCCCCTGATATGTGTAGGTGAAGACACTGCTTAATGGGTAGAGCAGTGTCAAATGTCAAGGACTTGCCACTTCACGGCTGAAACATTTGAAGTTAGAGCTCCAGTATATACCCTGTTTTACTGCGGTAATGAGGGCCTACGCTGTTGAGATGGACCCACAGAAGTCTATGCAGGGGGAAAGGCACTCAAAGTCCATGGATCCCTTATGCCTGTGTCTAGGCAAAGGAGATGTGCCTACCTTGGTTTCCTGGCTTAGGGGAGCCAACAATTTATTTTTTGCCCCATTTGTTAATTTGTTCACTCTCCAAGGCAGGGAGAATGGCTCCAGGTGTGTGACGTATCCTACTTCTGGCCCACGGGACTCGGCATTTGCTGAAGCCTGTCCGGAACCCAGTGCAGAGCAGGGAGTGGGGAGGTAAATGGGAGAGAGTTTTTTCCCTAAGTGGGGTGTTTTCGATCCACGCTATAAGCTGTATGGAAGTACTTATCTTTCATGGAGGGCTGCTTCTCACTGGTTCTGGGTGGCTGTGTAAAGTCTCTGGTGATGGGTCTCCCCCGGTACAGAAAATGCGCCGCCCGCGCACGGCTGCTTGCCTGCTTCACCTCTCTGCCCTGAGCTGATCAGGCCTGAAGGGCTCAGGCTCTTGACGGGTCAGATCTGGTAACTCCTTGCTGCTTCTGAACCATCTCTGCCTCCCCCTGCCACTCAGTCCGGTTAGTCAACTCTGAATTTGATGTTCCTGGTTCCCAAATTGCCATAGATAATCAAATCACTTGTTTTTGTTGTAAGAGGGTACACCAGAAGCGTCTGACTACTCCACCATCTTGGCCCCACCTTGCTTCATAGATTTTTCAATGGTTGATATTTCAGAAGTAGATTTCCAGGCCTTTCTTCCAAGGCATCTCTGGTTGGACTTGAACCTCCCACCTTTAAGTTATCAGCCAAGTATGTAAACCTTTTGCACCACCCAGGGACTCCTTGGATATATTAGAGGGCATAATTCTATACTATGAACAGGATAGTAAATTTCCAGGAAGTGAAGGCTGAGTTTCATGAGCACTTTGCTTAGATCCTTCTCCTTTTATGAGTGATATTTACTTATGCCACTTCTTCATTTTCTGTCTTTATTCTCAGTGCTCGTTTTACCACTCCCTCCAGCTGTTACACCTGTCAAATCGTTCCCACACCTTTCTATTCCTTGCCTTTCCTATATTCTTGCAAGGAGCACTATCTCTCTTATTTCTCTGTATTGACTGACAAGTAAATATAACCCATGCCATAAGAGATCTTTGTCACTGAATCATGCCTTGGCCACTCTTTAAATATGAGCTAACAAATTTTGATCCTTCTTTATTCTCTGAACTAATACTACTGAAATGATCAAGAAGATCAAAGAAAACTTTTGGTTAAATGTTCAAATGGAAGATTAATTAAAGTGATATTCTTGATATAAGTTGAATAATTTCTACCAATACATAATTTAAAAATCAGTTATAGCAGTCTTTTTCTTAAACATTATACCATTTCAATACAACAAAACTAAATTTAGATTTATTTAATATTTGAAAACAATACTGAGAACAAAAATATTTTATTATGGCATGTATTTGTTCTATTTTTAGCAATGTGGCTTCTCTTTTTATCCTGTATTCTAAGAATATATATTCTATATGTATTAATTTTTTAATTCCTTGGTTAAGTCTTTCTTCACTGTGTTATCTCATAGTTGAGTTATGCCAACCGACTATTTATTTATAAAAAGTAAATATTCAAGACACTACACTACTATGTATAACAGTTGAAAGACTAGTTCATTTAGCGTGGCGTCTCAGCTCTGTTTTGCTCTCAACATTTAGTGAGAGGCAGTCATTTGAATCACTTACATCAGCCTGGAGCCTGAATTTCCAAATGTTGCATGTAAGTGTTCACTGGATTTGTGTTTCATTCTGGTAGAGATGCTCCTTAATGGATTTTGCTTGCAGCTGGTGGTATTCATTGAGCAATGGCAGAAATCAGTTAAATCATCCTTTATTTTTCCCCTGTAAAAATGGATGATTTCATGAATGTACAAATCTTTAAATATATACATATATTTTAATATTAATGCTTAATTTAACTTGAATCCACATTCAATCTATTCTTAATAACTGGCTCATTCTTCAGAAAGGAAGATACAATAATTCTACCAGGTATGATAGATAAAATTTAGTTTAGGACAATTCATTTGGTGCAATGGAGAGTTTTAATTGTTTGGCACATTCAAAATGTTCCATTGCTTAAGGCCGTGGTTAGAAATAAGGCCATGGAAATTCATTCTTTTTCCTTTTTTTAAATTTTCCTCCCAAAGAATGAATTTGTGTTTCATTCTGGTAGAGATGTTCCTCTAATGGAAACAGAAAGAATTCTCTATATAATGCATTATAGGGTGATTAAGAGAGAATAAAAGAAATGGGAGATTGTGGTCTCATATTACTATAAACTTTTTTGATAGATTTCAAACTTAATGGACTTTTCCACCGTAAATTCTAATTATTGCTCTAGACTATACCAACTGAAAAAAAAATCCAAAAATTTAAACAGTTCAGTTTAACAATCATTTTCTATGTACTACAGTTGAATCGTATGCATAGGAACCTCATTAGAAAAAAGTCAAGAATTTTTGCCTCGTAACTTTTTATTAAAATTAAATCATATTAGCCTCATTCGTCAAATCTATTTAAACACAAGTATTTTTTTCACATTATTGATTTTGATAGGCTAACATTGGAGAATCAGGGGCATAGGATTAAGTTCTTCTTGCATGATTACAAAGATTCAGCAACAGCATGTAATATAAGGTACTTCCTAGATATTGTCTAAATCATGCTCCTGATGCATTTTAATGATAAAACAGTTTTAATGCCCCTAAGTGTCCTCTGGCCCAGCTTATTCTGCATGTTTTTATTAGACACTACTTTTATTGTTTTCTCTTTTCCAGAAACATTCATTTATTTATTCATTGAAGCAGCAAGCAACTATTAAGTGCCTTCTGTGTGCTAGATAGTGAAATGAATACTGGGAATCCCAAAACAGATATAACTCATTACCTGTACTCCAGTGCTTCCACAGTTCATTTGGAAACACAAATAAGTGAGATATCATTAGATTAATGGGAGAAGTGCTATACTCTCCTATTAAGCACTGGGGGAGAAAAGAGAGTGATGTGCTTAATTCTCCCTGGAGATGCTGGAGAAAACATTGTGGAGAAAACATTTCAGCTGAATTTTGAGGGCTGTGTGAGAATTTCCATTATATTAGTTTCCTAGGGCTGCCATAACAAATTGCCACAAACTGGAATGCTTAAAACAGCAGAATTTATTCTCTCAGAGTTACGGAGTCTAGAAGTCAGAAATCAAGGTGTTGGAAGGGCCATGCTCCCTCTGAAGGCTCTGGAGAAGAATCTGTCCTTGCCTCTTCCTAGCTTCCTGGTGGCTCCTGGCAATCCTTGGCATTTCTTGTCTTATAACTACGTGCATCATTCCAATCTCTGTCTCTGTCTTCACATGGCCTTTTTTTCTATGTCTCCTTGCGACCTCTTCTTATAAAGACACCAGTGGTTGGATTTAAGACCCACTGTAGCCTAGTATGATTTCATTTGGTCCTTAATTAATTACATCTGCAAAGACCCTATTTCCAAATAAGGTCACATTCTGAGGTTCTGGGTGGACAGGAATTTGGAGGACACTATTCAACCCATTACAGCCACGAACCTGAGGGGAATGAGCATCATGCCGGTAGAGGAAAGAAAGAATGCTAAAAAACATGAAAAAGAAAAGGCTGGGTTTATTAACATCAAAATTCTTCACTTAGTTTTATAACCCCCTGCAAACTAGCCCACTTATGGTCTAACCATAACCCCTACCTTTTCCAACAGTCAACCTTTGCTCAAGGAAGTGCACTTCTTGCCCTACATTTGTCAATTTTTACTTTTTTTATTTTTTTTATTGTAGTTTAGATGAAGGTTTACACAACAAATAGTTTCGCGTTAAATAGTACACATAATGTTTTACAAGGTTAACAACCCAACAACATGTCAACACTGTCCCTTCTCAGCCTTGGGTTCCCTACTACCAGCTCTCCTGTCCCCTCCTCCTTCTAGTCCTCGTCCCTGGACTGTTGTGCCCCGTTAGTCTCGTTTTGTTTTATGGGGCTGTCTAATCTTTGGCAGAATGGTGAACCTTGGGAATGACTTCATTACTGAGCTAAAAGGTATCCAGGGGCCATACTCTCAGGGTTTCTCCGTCTCTGTCAGGCCAGTAAATCTGGTCTTTTTTTGTGCGTTAGAATTTTGTTCTACATTTTTCTCCAGCTCTGTCCGGGACCCTCTGTTGTAATCCCTGTCAGAGGAGTCAGTGGTGGTAGCCGGGCACCATCTAGCTGTACTGGACTCAGTCTAGTGGAGGCCGTGGTAGTTGTGGTCCATTAGTCCTTTGGACTAATCTTTTCCTTGTATCTTGTTTTCTTCATTCTCCCTTGCTTCCGAAGGGGTGAGACCAGTGGAGAGCTTAGATGATTGCTCACAGACTTTTAAGACCCCAGACGCTACTCACCAAGGTAGAATGTGGAACATTTTCTTTACAAACTGTGTTATGCCAATTGAGCTAGATGTTCCCCAAGACCATGGTCCCCACAACCCTCTGCCCAGCAATTCAGTCCCTCAGGGAGATTGGGTGTGTCTCTGGAGCTTCCATGACCTTGCCTTGGACAAGTGCTGGCTTCGCCAGTATTGCGTACTGTCTTACCCTTTACCAAAGTTATCACTTATCTATTGTCTATTTAGTATTCCCCCCACCCCTCCCATCCCTTGTAACCAACAAAGATTGTTACTTTTTGTGTGTAAACTTTTTCATGAGTTTTTATAGTAGAGGTCTCATACAATATTTGTCCTTTTGTGATTGACTTTTTTCCCGCAGCATAATGCCCTACAGATTCATCCATGTTATGAGATGCTTCTCAGATTCATGATTGTTCTTTATCATTGCATAATACTCCATTGTGTGTATGTACCATAGTTTGTTTATCCATTCATCTGTTGATGGGCATCTAAGTTGTTTCCATCTTTTTGCTATTGTGACCAATGATGCAATGAACATGAGTGTGCATATGTCTGTTCATACGACGGCTCTTATTTCTCTAGGATATATTCCTAGGAGTGGGATTGCTGGATCATATGGTATTTCTATTTCTAGCTTTCAAAGAAAAAGAGCCATATCATTTTCCAAAATGGTTGTATCATTATGGATTCCCACCAGCAGTGCATAAGAATTCCAATCTCCCCGCAGCCTCTCCTACGTTTGCTATTTCCAGTTTTTTGAGTCATGCCAGTAACGCCGGGGTGAGATGGTATCTCATTGTGGTTTTAATTTGCATTTCTCTAATGGCTAGTGATCGCAAGCATTTCCTCATGTGTCTGTTGGCCACTTGAATGTCTTCTTTGCTGAAATGTCCATTTCTTTTGCCCATTTTTAAATTGGATTATTTGTCTTTTTGTTGTAGAGGTGTTGGATTTTCTTGTAGATTTTAGAGATTAGAACTTTTTCTGACTTGCAACATCCAAAAATTTTTTCCCAGTCTGTAGGTTCTCTTTTTACTCTTTTGGTGAAGTCTTTTGATGAGCATAAGTGTTTAAATTTAGAAGATCCAAGTTATCTAGCTTATCTTCTGGAGTTTGTGTGTTGTTGGTTATGGTTTGTATCCTGTTAATGCCATGCATTAGGGCCTCTAGTGTTGATCCTATTTTTTCTTCTATGAAATTTATAGTTTTTGGCTTTATATTTAGGTCTTTGATGCGTTTTGAATTAGTTTTTGTGTATGGTGTGAGGTTTGGGTCCTGTTTCGTTTTTTTGCAAATGGAAATCCAGTTTTGCCAGCACCATTTGCTAAAAAGACTGCCTTTTCCCCATTTGATAGAATTTGGGCCCTTCTCAAAGATCAGGTGACTGTAGGTGGATAGACTTACATCTGGGTTCTCAATCCTGTTCCATTGGTCAATGTGTCTGTCATTCTGCCGGTACAAGTTTATTTTGACTACTGTAGCTGTATAGTAGGTTCCGAGGGTAGGTAGTGCACACCCTCATACTTTATTCTTCTTCTTCAGTAGTACTTTATTTACCCGGGGCTTCTTCCCTTTCCATATAAAGTTAATGATTAGTTTTTCCATCTGTTTAAAAATGTTGTTGGTATTTGGATCGGGATTGCATTGCATTTGTAAATTGCTTTGGGTAGAATTGTCATTTTCACAGTGTTGAGTCTACCTATCCATGAGCATGGTAGGTTTTTCCATTTATGTAGATCTCTTTTGGTTTCTTGCAGTAATGTCCTGTAGTTTTCCTTGTATAGTCTTTTACATCCCTGGTTAGAATTATTCCTAAGTATTTTATTTTTTTAGGGGCTATTATAAATAGTATTGTTTTCCTGATTTCCTTTTCATTGTTCTCTTTATTGGTGTATAGAAATCGAAAAGATTTTTGTACGTTTATCTTGTATACTGTTACACTGCTGAATCTTTCTATTAGTTCCAGTAGTTTTCTCATGGAGTCTTCTGGGTTTTCTATGTATAGTATCATATCATCCACAAACAGGGACAGTTTAACTTCTTCATTACCAATTTGGATGCCCTTTTTTTCTTTTTCTTGCCTTATTGCTCTAGCTAGCACTTCCAGCACAATGTTAAATAGGAGCAGAGATAAGGGGCATCCTTGTCTTTTTCCTGTTCTCAAGGGGAATGTTTTCAGCCTCTCTCCATTAAAAATGATGTTGGTTGTTGGACTTGCATAAATGCCCTTTATTATGTTGAGAAATTTCCCTTCTATACCTATTTTATTGAGAGTTTTTATCAGGAATGGTGTTGGACTTTGTCAAATGCCTTTTCTACATCAATTGAGATGATCATGTGATTCTTTTATTTATGTGGTGCTTTACATTGATTGATTTTCTAATGTTGAACCATCCTTGCATACCTGGTATGAATCCTCCTTGGTTTTGGTGTATTATGTTTTCGATATGATGCTGAATTCTATTGGCTACAATTCCGTTGATAATTTTGCATCCATATTCATGAAAGATATTGGTCTGTAATTTTCTTTTTTTGTGACGTCTTTGCCTGGTTTTGTATCAGGGTTATGCTGGCTTCATAGAATGACCTCAGAAGTGTTGCTTACTTTCCTATGTTCTGAAATAGTTTAAGTAGTACTGGTATAAGCTCTTCTCTGAATGTTTGGTAGAATTCTCCAGTGAGGCCATCTAAGTCAGGGCTTTTTTTTGCTGGAAGTTTTTTTTATTACCTTTCCAGTCTCTTCTCGTTATGGGTCTGTTCAGATTTTCAACATCACTTTGTGGTAGTTTTGGTAGGTAGTCTGTTTCTAGAAATTTGTCCATTTCCTCTATGTTTTCAATTTTTTTTGGAGTATAGTTTTTCATAATACTCTGTTATGATCCATTTTATTTCAGTTGAGTCTGTTGTAATGACCCCCATTTCATTTCTTATTTGGGTTATTTGAGTCCGCCACTGTTTTTCTTTTGTCATTCTGTCCAGTGGTTTGTTGATTTTGTTCATTCTTTCAAAGAATCATCTTTTGGTTTTGTTGATTCTTTCTATTGTTTTTCTATTCTATATTTCATTTATTTCTGCTCTGATCTTTATTATTTCCTTTCTTCTAGTGCCTGTGGGATTTTTTTTGCTGTTCTCTTTCTATTTGTTCGAGTCATGTAGTTAATGTTTTGATTTTGTCCCTTTCTTTTTTTTGGTGTGTACATCTACTGCTATAAATTGTCCTCTAAGGACTGCCTTAGCTGTGTCCCAAAGGTTTTGGTATGATGGTTTGGTTTTCATTCTCGTTTGATTCTAGGAATTTTTTTATTCCATCTCTGATTTCTTCTATTACCCAGTGGTTTGTAAGCAGGGTGTTATTCAGTTTCCATGTAAATGATTTTTTTTCTTTGCTCTTCCTGTTAATTTCTACCTTGATAGTGTTGTGGTCAGAGAAGATGTTTTGTATTATCTCAGCATTTCGGAACTCATTGAGGGTTGCTCTGTGGCCTAAGATGTGGTCTATTCTGGAGAACATTCTATGTGCATTGGTAAAAAATGTGTACTTTACGCTGTTGGGTTGAGTATTATATATATGTCTATGAGGTCAAGTTGGCTGATTGTACCCTTTGGGTCTTCTGTATCTTTGTTGAGTTTCTTTCCAGATGTTCTGACCTTTACCAAGAGTGGTGTGTTGAAGTCTCCTACTATTATTGTGGAACTGTCAATTTCTCTTTTCAGTGCTGTTAGAGTTTGTTTTATGTATTTAGGAGCCCTGTCATTGGGTGCATAGATGTTTATTATGGTTATGTCTTCATTATGGATGGTCCCCTTAATCATTATATAGTGTCCTTCTTTGTCTTTTATGATGGCTTTTGTTTTAAAGTCTATTTTATCTGAGATTAGTATTGCCACTCCTGCTCTTTTTTGGCAGCTGTTTGCTTGATCTATTTTTTTGCATCTTTTTATTTTTAATAAATTTACACATTTATATCTAACGTGCACCTCTTGTAAATGGCATATTGATGAATCCTATCTTTTTATCCATTCTGTCACTCTCCATCTCTTTATGGGTGCATTTATGCCATTTACATCCAGTGTAATTATTGATAGATGTGAGTTTATTGCTGTCATTTTGTAGTGCTTTTTTTGTGGTGCTGATATTTTCTTTGTTCCTCTTACTCTCCTGTTCTGAATTTCTTTTGCTTGTGGTTTTTTGTTTTCATTTATTTTGTTTTTGCCAATTTTGTCTTTATTTCAACTTTATGTTTTTCTTCTTTATTTTGATGAGTAGGTTTGTTAACTTTCTTTGTGCTTACCTTGAAATTTACCCTTATCTTCCTAGTTTGGAACCAGTCTATTATTACTTGGTATCGCTTTGCCTTCCTCTCCATTAGAAGGTTCTATACCTACAACATTTATTCCCTCTTTTATTGTTTCGATGTTGTCATTTACAGATTAACCTCTTTGGTTCCCTGTTGTAATTCTTTTGGTTTTGGATAGTCCTTTAGAGTTCATTTCCCAGGTTGGCATCTGGCTAGTACGATCCTGCATCCTAGATACAGTCTGTGGTCTGATGTTGTTTGTTCTCAGATTGAAGGACTCCCTTTAATAATTCTTGTAAGTTTGATTTGGTTTTTACATATTCCCTTAATTTATGTTTATTTGTAAATGTCATAATTTCACAATCGTATTTGAACGAGAGTTTTGCAGGATAATTTATTCTTGGCTGGAATTTTTTTTCTTTCAAGATTTTATATATTTCATCTCATTGCCGTCTTGCTTGCATGGTTTCTGCCGAATAATCCAAGCTTAGTCTTATTGTTTCTCCTCTGTCTGTGACTTTTTGTTTTTCTCGAGCTGTTCTCAGGATTCTTTGTCTTTGGTTTTAGCGAGTGTGATTATGATATGCTTTGGTGATTTTCTTTTGGGGTCTATCCTATATGGGGTTCGTTGAGCTTCTTTGATGGTCAGCTTTTCATCTTTCATGATATTGGGGAAGTTTTCTGTCAGCAGTTCTTCAATGATCCTCTCTGTGTTTTCTGTTTTCTCCCCCTGTTCTGGAACTCTGATCACTCGAAAATTTTGGCTTTTGATTGTATCCCACATAATTCTCAGGGTGTCTTCATTTTTCTTTGTTCTTTTTCCTGATTTTTCCTCAAACAGAGTTGTATCTGTATTTGTATCTGTTGTTGTATTAGGAAGGAGAAGGGAGATTGTGATTTGTGGAGCTAAGATGGGAAAGAGGAGAGAGAGGAGAGAGGAACAGGAGCTAAAAACATACACACACACAAAGAAACAAAAAAGAATGCTAACGGAGTTGCCACTGGAGTAGAGAGATGAGAGACTCAGAAATGGAGAAAAACAAAAAGGAAAGAGAAAAACGAAAAAGGGTAAAAGAAGAAAAAAATGAATAAATAAAAATTAGAAAAAAAAAGGAGCCCCCCCCCCCCACCGAGATCCTACCAGTGCAGCTGTGAGGACTGGGCAAGTGGCTCTCAGGCTGTGAAGTACAGTCTGGCTAGACGGGGTAGAGGTGTCACAAAGCACCACGTATTCAGGAGCGAGGAAGAGAAAGTAAGTATAGAGAGATAAGAAACTGAGACATAAAGAAAGACAAAAAGGGAAAAAGAGAGAGAAGAAAACAAAACAAAGAAACAAAAAAACAAAACAAAACAAAGACAAGAAATAATAAATGCTCCCAGGGATGCTACTGCATGTGTGTGCAGAGTAAGGGAGTAGCTCCCAAGCTGCACAGTACTGCCTGGCTAGAAGGGGCTCCCAAGCCGAGAAAAGAAAAAGAAAACAAACAAACAAATCAAGACAGAACAAATCAAAACAAGCAAACAAACAAAAAAAAGCCCTGGGGGTCCCACCAGCATGGTGGCACGGGCTAGGAAGCAGTTGCACAGTCAAGTGGTGTTTTGCAGCCTTTCAAGAAGAAGCAAAGATGGCACATGGAGCCAGATATTTTAGAGAAAGTAGGGGGAGGTGGTGAGAGGTAAGGAATAAATCTAAAGAAGCGGAAAAAAACAACACCAGCAACCAAAGAATGGCACTCAGGGAGGCGGCCAGTGTGGGTGGGTGGAATCCAAGGGGCTCCAGGGTGAAACCAGTGCTTCCAGGCCAAGAGACTGTGGCCGCAGGAAGCAGAGGAGGCCGAGTGGGGGTGAAGAAGGTTAGGGGGTGGAAAACCGTATATTGCTGGTTACCTGTTGTTCTGTCTCCTGCTGGAAGCTCCATGAAGCTGCTTTCTCATACCCACTGTTCGCCATCTCTGATAGGAGTCCAGGATGGCAGATTTGTGCTGCGTTAGCTGATAGGGGACCTCTGCATGTATCTCTCCTCGCTCTCTGATCTCTCTCAGTTTCTTATTCCATTCAGTGCTTGGCTGAGTTCTTTATCTCTTCATTTGATGCTTAGGGTTTCAGGAGTGATGTGTGTCTTTGTTTGACTTAGTTTTTTGGATCTTTGCTGTGGAGGGACAGCATGGTGCTTCTGTCTATAGTGCCATGTTACCCAGCAGTTGCCAATTTTTTCTTTCAGCCTCCATGTACTTGATTACACAAAGCCCATCGTTAACTGCCATCAAATCAATTTCCACCCTGTCATTGATTGAATTGTGTCCCCCAAAAAATGTGTGTAGCAACTTGGCTAGGTCATGATTCCCAGTATTGTATGATTGTGTAATCTGATGTGATTTCCTTATGTGTTGTAAAGTCTATCACTATGATATGGTTATATGTGATCTCCTTATGTGTTGTAAATTCTGTCACTGTGATGGGGTTATGCTGATGAGGTTTACAAGATTAGATAGTGTCTTAATCCAATCTCTTTTGAGATATAAAAGAGAGAAGCAAGCAGAGACACAAGGGAACCTCATACCACCAAGAAAGCAGTGCTGGGAGCAAGGTGCATTCTTTTGACCTGAAGTTTCTGCCCTGAGATGCTCCCAGACCAAGGAAAGACTGATACATCATAAGGAAATTTCACCAGAGCCGACAGAGAGAGAAAGCCTTTTCCTGGAGCTGACACCCTGAATTTGGACTTGTAGCCTACTGGATTGTGAGAGAATAAACTTGCCCTTGTAAAACCATCCACTTGTGGTATTTCTGTTACAGCAGCCCTAGATGACTAAGACACACCCTCAGGATAAGCTTATGTCTTGCTTTTGTTTGGAAGCCTTCCATACAGACTTATACCCTCAGTGAGCTTGTCTTTTGGGGATCACCTTTGTACTCAAGGCAAATACTGCTCTATTTGCACTTAATTATTTTTCCAATTCATTTTGCAATCATTCTTTTTTTATGATGAACTTCAGTTTACCTTGTGGTGATGACTCATTTTTTACAGATGGCCCTGGAGATATATTTGCCTTCCTTGTAAAATGGGGATAATAAAATATACCTTGAAGGGTTTTCATGAAAATAAAATGAAAAATGCATGTATTGAAAATTTTTTTACCATACTGAGTTGGAGTCACCTAGTAACCTTGGGAACATAGATAGATAATCTTTACATAAATAAAGAAGTGCATACGATGGTGCTCTAGAAGCTACCCAATCCAATACCACAATAATACTACCAGTCAAGTAAGTACTTTTTATTGTGCCCTACATTTGCCAGATCTCCCCTTTGGCTGGATTATAAACTATTTATATACTATTTATAAACTAAATATATAGTTTATATTGTTATATTATTTATATACTATTTATAAACCATATTATAAACTATTTAAATGTAGCCTAGCTTAGTGGTTAACAGAAATTTTGGTGTCAGGTGACATGTACTTACATCCACTCTCTTCTGCTTACTAATTTTGTGATTCAGGAATGTTAGTTAATTTTTCTCAAGTCTCATTTTCTTTACTTGTAAAATGGGGATTATAATAGTACTTACCTCCTAGATGATTCAAATGAGATATTATATGAAAAAGCACTAAACATAGTATCTGGAATTTAGTAAGCCCTTAATAAAAATTGTTATTGTTATTATTAATCATTAAGTGTATGCTCAAAGAGTCCTTATTGAGATCAGTTGCTAATTTATACTCTTCCACAGAAAACAGTTGTCATTGAAAATTTGCAGTCAATTTGGAGTTTGTAAAACCACATATAGAAACATTAGGATTATTCAAGAGTAAAATGAGAATAAACTCATATATTGTTTTGAATTCTCTTGCCAATTTCTTTTATTCATACTTTACTCACAGACAAGTCTGGGATTAAATATATATAATAATTTCACTTCAGTTTAAATAGGAAATTACTTTAGGAATTGAAAAAATTTGTTCTGTCTTCTGAGTTTCTTGAGAGTAGAAAGTATAACAGAGTAAAGAGGTAAATTCAGAGATTATCCAGAGGTCTTACATGAATTGTAAAAGTGGATAATGATGATGTAGAAAATAATAATAAAGAAAATGGAAATGCTGCTAAGGGTTAATCTCAGAACACAGCTGAGCCGGTGGGAACATGTTGAGCCTTCTCTGTGGTTTAAATATCGTATAAATTAATCAAGTACCTACTTAACATCTCCACTTAAATGTCTCACAGGCATCTTGACCTTAACATGTCCTAAACTGAACTTTTGCAGTTTCCCCTTCTTCCCAAATGGTATTTCTTTCAGGGTTTCCTCTTGCAGTAAATAGAGCCACCCACCATCCATGACGTTTTTAAGCCAGAAGCTTGACTTCCTCCCTCCTAATCTCAGTTTACCCCCCGCCACACCCATCAGCAATTATTAATGATTTAACCACCAAAAGATACCTCAATTTGCTCACTTCTCTTCATTGCCACCACCTGAGTCCATCTTCTCATATCTGAAGAACTGCAGTATCCATCTAACTCCTCTCTTCAATCCTTCTTTTCCTTTACTAAAGGCTACTTTTCGTACTTCAGATAGAGTGATTTCTTAAAAAAAAAAGTCCTATCGTATGCCTACTTTGCTTAACACTGCTATAACTTTCCATTGGATTAGAAGAAAAAATTCAAACTCCTTTACCATGGCTGGCAAGACCATCTTGACCTGACCTGTACCTGTGGCTGCAACCTCATTTTGGGCACCTCTTCATCTTTGCCATCCTCCAGACATTAGCCAGACATCTCAGACTTCTTTCAGGCCCCTGAATAGCTAAATTCCTGCCCTAGGACTTATGCACTCATTATTCTCTCTTGCTTCTCTTCCTCCAGCTTTTCTTACTGATTGCTCCACTCACCCTTCAGTTTCAGCATAAATGCTATCTCCCCAGAGAAGTCTCACTAGACACTAAATAAGCACCCCCACCATTATTCTTGTATAAAGACAGAGACAGCTGCCTTTGACTTGATTCCCAACTCATGGTGACCTTATGTACAAGAGAATGAAATGTTGCCTGGTCCTGTGTCATCCTCACAATCGCATATATATTCAAGTCCATCCTAGTGACTATTGTGCCAGTCTATGTCACCGAGGGTCTCCTGTGCCCTCCCTGTGCTCTACTTCACCAAACGTGATGCCCTCCTCCAAAGATTGGTCCTTCCTGATGATGTGTCCAAAGCAAGCAAGTTGGACAATGTGGTGTTGTGATACATAATGTTTTCTTTGGTTAATTTTCATAAGTAGATCTCCAGGCATTTCTTCCCAGTCTATCTTAGTCTGAAAGCTTTGCTGAAACCGTGGGTGATCATGCTGGTATTTGAAATACTAGTGGCATAGCTTCCAGCATCACAGCAATACGCAAGCCTCCACAGTTTGAGAAACTTACAGACAGGTGTATTCTCACATAATATCCTACTTATTTTCTTCCTAGTACTTCACATTTTGTATTATACGTATACACCTCCCCCTACCAACACATATATTTGTTTGCTTGTCTATGGCCTCTCTTCACAACAATAATAATATGAACTCTGTAAGGGGAGGGATTATGTCTTTTATTTACCACAGTATATCCAACACCTAACATTATGCTTGACCTATAGTAGAAGCTCCTTAAATATTTATCCAATGAACAAATGAATGAACCTGTGAAATAATACAGTAACATTTTAGAGACCTGGAATATCTGTAGATTGCTTTAGCAGGGCATTTTTAAAAGAAAATTTGAAAAAAATGTTTAGGAGTCACCTTTTCATGTTAAGCAAAATGCCAAATAATTCTAGAAAGGAAAACTAGACTTGTCTTAAAATTTCACACATGTGAAATAACAATTAGAAATAAATCTTAAATAGAAACATAAGAAAACAAAAATGAGTAAATTAGAAACATTCGGTAAAATAGTTTAGCTATAAATGTGTAAATCTCAAGTTGTTTTCATACTTTTAATTAGCTGAGTAAATCTAGACCGAGTCTTTGCTGAGTTATAAAGACCATATTTCCTTTGGTATTGAACAAAATGATGTAGATGGAATAAGGCTTTCATAATTCTCTTGCTTGCCTACCATTCACAAGGCACTGTGTTAGGCATAAGGAGATGCATATGGAGAAAATAACCGAGTCACAATCTGTCTCCAAAAGGACCTGCAATCTACTTGAACGGCTTTCAACTTCCAGTTCAGTAGGCCTCAGAAACATTGGGGTAGCATGTTTAAACATGGTATTCTGGACCTCACTCCTAGAGATTCTGATTCAGGAGATCTGAAATATCATCTTGGAATCTACAATTTTAACAAGATTTCTTAAAGATTCAGATGCATCTGCTGTTTGGACCATACTGAACAGTGTTGATGTAGATGGAGAGATCCACACAAAAAAAGAGGCAATTATCACCCTGTGAGACAAGAGCTATGACGAGGCCTCACAAGGTGTGAAAGCACAAAGGAAGCGGACCTCACCCCTGTTTAGAGTAACTGCTAAACCCAATCCTGAAGGGCAAATGGAAATTGGTCAAAAGTGTGAGCCAGGAGAACAGGAGATCCACGCAGATCTCTCCAATAGTGAGAGGAGTATGGTGCCGGGGAAAGAAAGTTGATCTCAATAGTTGCAGCAGATAAGGTAGGTAGTGATTGGGTAAGCAGGGCCATGTCATGCCTTACTGTGCTATGTTAAGGAATTTGACTTAATCTGGTCGACAATGACAAGTGATATGGCCACATTTAAATTTACACACACACACACAATACTGTATATATGAAATTCTAGATGAAAAGCAGAGAATGCATTGGAGGTGTACAACATAAGATTCAGGGAAATCACTTAGGGGGTTTTCACAGTTCTACCAATGAAAGATGGCAGGGATGTGAAATAAGATATTGTCACAATGAGGAAACCAGGAAATGAACAGATCTGAAAGTAGAATTGACAGAATTTAATGATTGCTTGCATATGAAGGATGAAAAAGAAGGAGAATCAGGATGGTTCCATGGTTTCTAGCTTGACTATGGACACTATAGACATTAATAACTAATTGATGATTAATTAATTATGAATAAAGATAAATAGTCATTTTAGCACCTACTATTTATTGATTTAGAATACAAAGACGGGTATCCCAGGAGTCTAGGAAAGAGAAAATGTGTCAAAGATGTATTGCATCACCAATGTCTCTTCATTGACGTTAGTCTTTACATTTTAAACTAAAATTTAAAAGTGGTGTGATGCTTAACTTTTAAAAATCTGAGGAATTCTTAAAATATTCTATAAATAATATTTTATGTCTGATGATGAGGGTTCAAATAAGCTATTTAATTACTTAGTTCAGTAGCTACACTTATTCTTTAAAAAATAAAAGTGACTTTAAGAAATACCTATATTCCTGGTTCTCTCTTCACTTAAAGGGTCATCAGAGACTGATTCTTGAAATTTCCATGACTCAACCACTTTTATAGTGGTAAAGTGATGCATGTAATAAGAGCTCTACCAGCAGAAGAAAATACCCATGGCCGCTTGCCCTGGCTTTAGATCCAGAACAGCACAACTAATTCTAGCTGATACACTGAAAGTGCAAGTGCCTGTGTCACCTCTGGGCCAAAGCACAGAGAAGCACAGAGTGATCTGTAGATAATCTCTTCCACTGTAATTGTTGAGATGGCAGAACAACAAGATGGACATAGCCAGGGTCACCAAGTCACTGCATGGAGACTAGATGCCTGGAGAGACACCTGATTTCCATCAGACTTCACGTGAGTGAGAAACAAATTTTTGTGCTGCTTGGTCACTGAAATTTCACGGCTAGTGTGCTACCACAGCTTAGCCTAGCCCATGCTGAGTAATAAAGCAGAAGACTTTTGACTGATGGAAGAAGTGGGAACGTGGCATGTTACTAGAGTCCAGGAGGAAGGCCCAATATTAGTGAATGTGTGAGTGAATCATGGAGATGAGTTAAACAGACTAAGGAAATTGTGTTTGCATCCCACCCCAGCTGATCATCAGCAGATACCTAGATTTATCCAGTGTTAAAAGAGGTAAATGGAAAGAACTATCTTTGGGATTATCTGGCTTATTATGGTGTTGCTGCCTGTTCCAGCTCTCCTTTTCACAATTACGGGCATCATGATTCAGTTATATTTTCTTCCAAGCAGAATACAGGTATCCCTCGACTTACAATGGGGTTCTGTTCAGATGACCCCATCACAAATCGGTTCTGAGGTAAGTCAAATACCTCTTTTTTTTTTGGTTTTCATTGTTATTGCCTTTTATTATCAGTATCTTTGTAAATCCAATCTTTATTTGTCTTTGGGGGTTGGAAACATTACATATAAACTTACAGATATATTTTAATACATAAAAAATACACAAATCATAAAATTTACTCCAGTGATGAAGAAAAGTTGGCAAAATTGGCATTTTGTCAGTTGCAGTAGTAACTCCACTTGTGGAAGGTTCTGGATCATCTGGCTTTATCCCTGGGAATGGGATGGCATTTCTAGTGAGAAAATCAGTGAGAGTTGTCTATATGGCCCTTTTCTTTTTTTCTTTATATATTTCACAGTTACATCTCACTGCTTCCCAAAGCTGCTTATCAACTTTAGCAAATGAAGCCCCTAATTTGGTTTAGAAAAAATCCTTTCACTGTAAATTTTTTTGACAACTTCTCTCCTCTTCTTCCTCATTATTTCTTTCTTCTTCAGCATTTCTTTCTTCTTCAAAACCCATTAAGTCCTGATCTGTCAACTCCCCTTCTTCATGATCTATGAGCTGTTAAACTTCACCAATATCAAGTTCTAAATTCAGCGTTCTTGCCATACGGATGATTTTCCCATCGATCTCTTCCATCATATTCTCCTGATCAAATGCTTGGAACTTTCTATACATTATGACTCCCAAGACTGACATTGACTTCATTGTAGACCAGGCATTAGCCTGCTACACTGCAGTGTTTTGAACAGTAAATCATAAAAATGAACACCTGCAAGATTCATCTGAGAATGACAACATCAGCAAATTACACACTGCAATGTTTATAGTACATATTACTAACAATAAGACTTTAAAAAAATTAGACAGTCGTAAGTGCAGTTTGTCATAACTAGAATACCTTGTAAGTCAGGCACTACCTGTACTTTACACAGGAAGTACTTTGGGGATAATTATAATCCCTATAAGAGAGTGTGGTTGGAAGTGTCTATGGTAAGGCTAGCAGTTCTATGTAATTAAAAGTTCTCCAGATTGTGTGAGAGAAAGCACAAAAACATTATCTTTTTGGAATTAACAAAACTCTTGGTTCCATAAGGGTGATGTTCATTTCAAACTAGGCTAATGTTGGCTCAAAACATGGGTTAAAAAAGGGGCAGAAGGAAAGCGTCCATGGCTCAGATGAATTAAAAAACAACATTGCAAAATATTCTCTTTGTATACAAAGAGGAGAATTGGTTGGATTATTTTATATAGATAGAACAAAAACTAAACTACATCTTGACAGTATACCAGTATGCTAAAACTGAAATTTATATATTTAAATTTTATTTGCATTCAGCTAGAATCCTGCATCCTTTGTGTTTTCTGTGATTGAATTATTGCAATACTATGGCTTTTATTTAGGTCTTATGAATAACTAATAGTTTAATTCTTCATGAGTATTATTAATATTAATATAAAGACTAACACATATACATTACTTGCCTCTGGCCTGTTTTATAGTGTCAGTCCCAACTTTGCTATTTAGATGAATAATTATATAATTTTTTTTAAATATTAAAATTATCTCCCTTTCAGAAATGATTTTACGCACAGACTGCATGGTGCAATGTCTTAATAGGATGTAAAAGGTGTCATTATATGTTATCTAACATGTCTATAGAAAACTCTCAGTGCTAGAATTATTTTCTTGAGAATCTTTTGTTTAACTACAGTCCCAAATGATTATGTAATTTCCACACATGAAAGAAAGTGGGAAAAATTTTGAGGCCTGACTTTGGTGTAGGCATGTACTGCAAACATATAAAATAATTCACAAACCTCCAAGGGGAGGCTATAACCAACAGAGGAATTCTATATAACAAATGCCTATTTAATATATCAATATATAGATAACAAATGTAAATAAGTGTTATGGATGTTGTGATGGTTAATGTTATGTGTCACCTTGGCTAGGCCATGATTCCTAGTGTTGTGTGGTTGTCCTCCATTTTGTGATCTGATGCAATTATCCTCCGTTTTATGTGTTATAAATCCTAACCCCTATATGTTAATGAGGCAGGATTAGTGTGGGGTGTATCTTGAGTCAAAGCCTCCAAGTGATTGTGACTCAAGTCACACCCTTACTCAAGTCAAACTCTTACTGTGATGTAGGAGGTGTTTCTTTGGGGGTGTGAACTGCATGTAATATATATATGGATGCTCTGGCAAGGCTCTCCTTTGCTCTGGATCCTGCATCCAGCAAGTCATCATCTGACTTCCAGTTCTTGGGACTTGAGCTAGCAGCCTGTTGTATGACCGTTTTTATTTTAGGATTTTCCAGCTTCCACAGCCCTCTGAGCCAACAGCCTAACTTCTGACCTGCTGATTGTGGGTTCGTCAGCCCCTGCAACCATGTGAGTCAGGAGAAGCCTCCAGCCTGATGCCTGACCCATGGATTTGGGACTTGCTAGCCTCCAAATAAATTGTAAGGATGAGTTTTCTAAATTGGTTCTCAAGTCTGGCTAGCCTTAAAAGCAGTGATCACTCTGCCTCCAGTAGTAAAGGTGGCACTGCTAATCCATGGCATTAGGTTTTGATAGAAATAAGCAAAATATCACCACCAATAGATCAAGTATTTGTGAGAAACAAGGCTCTGGGTGATTGCATATTGGATACTTTTTCTTTAAATTTGTCAGAACGAGAAGTATAAGGAAGCTAGTTAGTTGGTCCTACTTTCACTAGACTAAGTGGTGAAAGAAAGAGATGAGCTCAGGGCTTCAGAGTCACAGCTCAAGCTCTGCATAAAGACCTGAAACTTGCCATTTGTGCCCTGAAATAAAGCCTTATTTCTTGTAGTAACAGAGCTGCTATTGCTGAAAGACAAACCCAGAGTCTTAATGTAAGAAAGGCTGAATTACAATGCCAATTGAATTCTCAACCTTGAATAATGTCTGAAGTTAAAGTGGGGCATTTATTGGAAAGAAATGAGATCCTGAAACTTGGGATGGGGATATAAGGGCAGAAAATCAGAAGGATGGGGACACTGGGCCCTAAATTCTGTGAATCACTCCTGCCAACAGCACCACCCCTCCTATCTAAAGAGATTAGTCAATCTTTGTCTGCTAAGCCATCCTCCCCAGGAAAACCTTATCTCTTCCACCCACATTTGGTGAGATCAACCCTGCTGTGCCTGAAGAGTCTTTGTCTGAGATGGCTTCTGGGGCACTGTCTGGGATATCACGAGAGGCAGTTGCCTTATAGGACATTGTTTAATGTTCTCAGGACCTATCCCCACCATCCATTTTTGCTTCTAGACCTATAACTAGACTTAAGTTCCAGTGAACCCCAACAGGTGAAGTACAAAGTGTGACCCAAGAGGAGGTACACTACAAAAGAACTGCTTGATTTTTCTAATATATACAGACAGAAACCTGGGGAATGTGTGTGGGAATGGCTATTAAGCATGTGGGATAATGGTGCAAGGAATATAAAGTTGGATTAAGTCCGAGTGTATTGACATGGGACAACTAAGCACAGATTCTTCATTCAGTGTTTCAGCTCGAGAGGATAGACAAGGACCTAATTTTTTATTTTGTTGGTTCAGTGAAGCATGGATTAAGCAGTGGCTTACACTAAATCAAGTTGTAGTGCCAGATTGTCTTGGTATACTGTAGAAGAAGGTATCCAAATACTTAGGGAAATTGGCATGTTAGACTGGATTTATCAGGTTGGACCCACAGACTCACCCATGGAGTGACCAGAGGACACAGCTTTTACCACAATGATGAGGAACAAATATGTGAAAGGAGGGAGGCCTAGCATCCTTGAATACTGCTGTGATTGCTATTTTATGTAAGTCATATTTGACAGTGGGAACTGCCCTAACTGAATTAAGACACCTAACTACAATGTCTCTGATTTGACCCCATGGTGGTAGGAGCCAAGTGGCAGTACTCAATCGACAAAGACAAAATGGGTATCGTTCTGTAACGGACATCAGAGTCAAAGCAGTAATCAGAATAGTCTGATTCCTATAGACTTATGGCATTGGCTACTTAGTCATGGTGTCCCTAGGAGTTAAATGAGAAATCTGCTAAATATTTACTTGATCTGTACAAGTGGAAGAATTCTAGCTCAAGTGAATGTCTATCTAATTGGAATTGACAGAATAGAGAGACACAGTCTCTCGATCAATTTCCAGACTTGAGTCAGTTTACACAACCCCTTGAATGAAGGGGAGGCTGAGTCCCCTTGAGGAAGGACCCTGTTGCATTGTCAAAAATTTATAGTTAATACTTCTCCCAGCCCTCCCTGAAGGGATCTATGGCCTTTTACAAGTGTGACTGTTCATTGTGGGAAAGGAAATAATCAGACTTTTTGTGGATTACTAGACCGTAGCTCTGAAATGACACTAATTCCAGGAGACCCAGAATGTCACTGGGGCCAAACAGTCAGAGCAGGGTATATGAGATAAGGTTATTAATGAAGTCTTAACTCAGGTCCGTCTCACAGTGGATTCAATGGGTTCCCAAATCCATCCCGTAGTGATTTCCTCAGTTTCAGAATGCATAATTGGAATAGATGTACTCAGTAACTGACATAACCCCACATTGGAGTCCTGACATATGGAATAAGGGCTTTTATTGTAGGAAAAGCCAAGTGGGAGCCATTAGAACTCCTTCTACCTAGGAAAATAGTAAATCAAAAGCAATACCATATTCCTGGAGGGATTGCAGTGGTTACTGTCACCATGAAGGACTTGAAGGATGCAGAGGTGCTGATTCCCACATCCCTATGCTTCTTGCCTATTTGGCCTGTGCAAAAGACAGATGGATCTTGGAGAATGACAGTGGATTATCATAAACTTAACCAGGTGTTAACTCCAATTGCAGCTGCTGTTCCAGATGTGATTTCATTGCTTGAGCAAATTAATACATCTCCTAATACCTGGTATGCAGTTATTGATCTGGCTAATGACTTTTTCTCCATACCTGTTTTTAAGTGCCAGCAGCTGGCAAGGCCAGCAACATAACTTCACTATCATACCGCAGAGGTATATCATCTTTCCAGCCCAAGTCATAATTTAGTCTGCAGGGACCTTGATTTCTTTCCCTTCCACGAGATGTCACACTCATCCATTATGTTGATGACATTATACTGATTGGATCTAGTAAGGAAGAAGTATCAATGACTCTAGACTTATTGGTAAGACATTTGTGTGCTAGAGAGTAAAAATTAATCCAACTTTAGTATTTTCTCCATTTATTATGATGTTGCTTATTGGTTCAGTTGTGAGGATTTTTGTTTTCTTTATGTTGAGGTGTAGTCCATACAGAAGGCTGTAGTCTTTGATCTTCATTAGTGAGTGCTTCAAGTCTTCTTCTCTTTCAGCAAGCAAGGTTGTGTCATCTGCGTATCGCAGGTTGTTAATGAGTCTTGCTACAATCCTGATGCATGTTCTTCTTCATATAATCTGGCTTCTCAGATTATTTGCTCAGCATACAGATTGAATAAATACAGTGAAAGGATACAACCCTGATGCACAATTTTCCTGATTTTAAACTATGCAGTATCCCCTTGTTCTGTTCGAACCACTGCCTCTTGGTCTATGTATAGTTTCTGTATATGCACAATTAAGTGTTCTGGAATTTCCATGCTTTGCAGTGTTATTAATAATTATATATGTGTTTGTGTGTGTATAACATATATTTTTGTTTTCTTTCCTCCCTTATCCCATTACTTGTAAAATATAAGATGTAAATGAGCCTAGTCCATTTTATGCATGCTAGTTGTATCATGTTAGGCACTCTTATGACTTTATAATTGTCTTTATTTAGAAATTATATTTGGTTTAAGGAGATATGTACAGATACCAAGGGGTGGACTGTGATGGTTGATGTTATGTGTCAACTTGGCTGGGCTGTGATTCCTAGTGTTGCGTGGTTTTCCTCCCTTTTGTGATCTAATGTTATTATTCTCCATTTTATGTATCATAAATCCTAACACTTACATATTAATGAGGCAGTATTAGTGTGGGGTGTATCCTGAGTCAGCTTTACAAGAGAGTGTGACTCAATTTACACCCTTATTCAAGTCACATCCTTACTCAAGTCACACCCTTACTCTGATATGGGAAGTATTTCCTTGAGGGTGTGACCTGCATCCAATATATATATGGATGCTTAGGCAAGGATCTCTCTTCTTCTGGATCCTGCATCCAGCTTGTCATTATCTGACTTCCAGTTGGGGCTTGAGTTAGGAGCCTATTGTCTTACCTGCCGATTCTGGGATTCAGCCTGCCATATGACCTGCTGATTTTGGGATTTTCCAGCTTCTGCAGCCTTGTAAGCCAACAGCCTACCATTTGACCTCCCGATTTTGGGTTTATCAACCCCTGCATCCACGAGAGTCAGATGAAGCCTCCAGCCTGATGCCTGACCCACGGATTTGGGACTTGCCAGCCTCCACAACCAAGTGTGCTATTTCCTTGATCTCTCTCTCTCTATATATATTTCTATATATATATGCTTCATTGGTTTTGCTTGTCTAGAAAACCCAGCCTAAGACACGTGCATTCTCTTCCTGAAGTGCTGTTGGTACCAGAGTGACCATTCTCATTCTGGTGAGTAGAAGGCAAAAAGTCAACTGAAGTGAAATGTCAAATGATTCAGAATATAACCAGGAATTCCCAGAGTCAACAAAATCACCTAATTGGGTCATGTGTATAAAATGATAGCCATTTAAAAATATCAGTCTGGAATCACACAGAGACAGAGCCAATGTGATGTTATAGACAGAAGCACCATGCTGCTGTTTAGTCATCTAGTGCTGCTGTAATAGAAATACCACAAGTGGATGGCTTCAACAAATGGAATTTTATTGTCTCAATCTTCTCCTGGACTAAGAGCTATTCTGCGCAGGAACCCCCGGGTCCAAAAGACGTGCTCTTCTCCTGGTGCTGTTTCTTGGTGGTATGAGGTCCCCTTGTCTCTCTGCTCAATTCTGTCTTCTATATCTCAAAAAAGATTGGCTGAAGACACAATCCAATCTCATAGATTGAGTCCTGCCTCATAAACATAACTGCCATCTATCCCACCTCATTAACATCATAGAGGTAGGATTTACAACACATAGGAAAATCACATCAGATGACAAAATGGTGGACAATCACACCATACTGGGAATCATGGCCAAGCCAAGTTGACAGATATTTTTTGGGGGCACAATTCAATCCATGACACATCCCTCTGCAGCAAAGACCTGAAAAACTAAGTAAAACAGATACAAATGTCAATCCTGAAACCCTAAGCATTAAATGAAGGAATAAAGACCTTGATCAAGCACTGAATGGAATAAGAAACTGACAGAGAACACAGAATTAAGAGAGCTATGGAGTGGAGGTCACCTACCAGATAGTGTGGCATGGATTCACCATTTTGGACTACAGCCACCAAGGAACACAGACAGGGAGTACAGGAAGGCAACTTCATGGAGCTCCCAACAGGAGACAGAGCACCTGATAACCAGGGATGCATGCTTTCCCACCCCCCACCCTTCTAGCCTGTATGAGGCCTCAGCCGCTTTCCAACAGACCACAGTCACTTGGCTGGAGAGACACCAGCTCACTGCCGCCTGGGCCTGCCCCACCCCGATGGTTGGCTCCTTCAGCACCATTTTTTTTCTTTGTTTTTTTTTTTTTTTTTTCCCTCTTGGTTTCTTCTCTCTCTACGCCTTCCTTCCTTTTGTTGCTCCCATTCACCTGGCCCCATGTGCCATCCCTGCCCCTTTTCAATTGGCCTTGCTGCACCATTTGGCTGGGGAGCTACTGGCACACGGCCTCCCTGGATCTGTGCTACCACCACCAACTGGCTCACTCGGTACCATATTTTTTGGTTTGTTTGCTTTTTTTTGTTTTTCTTTTTGTTTCTTCTTTCTCTCACCTTTCCTTCCTCCCACTGACCTAGCCCCGTGCACCACCCTTGCCCCTTCTTGAACAGTTGTGCCGCACCGTTGGGCTGGAGACTCACTGGCCCATGGCCTCCTCAGGTCTGCGCCACCCCCACAGTCCAGCTCCCTCAGCGCCATTTTATTTATTTAATTATTTTTTGTTTGTTTGCTTTCTTTTTCTTTTTTTTGTTCTTCTCTCTCTCTTCCTGACCTTCCTTTCTCCCACCCACCTATCCCCGTGCACCACCCTGTCCCCCTTCTTGGTGGTCTATGCTGTACTGATCCATGGGAGACCTTCTGTCACATGGCCTCCTTGAGTCTGCACCACCCCCAAAGGCTGCCTCCCTCAGTGCTGTATTTTTTATTTTTCTTTATCTTTCCCTGTCTCCTTTTTCCTTCTCCCTTCCACCTAGGCCCTGTGCTGCCTCCACCCCTTCCAGACAGGTCTTGCTGTGCCACTTGGCAAGAGAGATATCAGCTCCCTGCCATTCCAATTCTGCCCCACCCTCAATGGCTGGCTCCCCCACCACTATATTTATTTTGTTGTTGTTATTTTTATTTATTTATTTATTTTGTTAGTTTCTTCTCTCTCACCCCTCTTTCCTTTTCTTTCTCCTGCTCACCTAGCCCCATGCGCTTCTCCGCCCCTTCTTGACAGGCTGAGCTTCACTGCTCGGCTTTGCCAAGTCTGCCCCGCACCCACCCACCAAATCCTACTGTGCCGCCATTTTATTTATTTTTTCCTTCTTTTTTTAAATTTTTTGGCTTTTGTTTCTCTCTCTTCTTTCTCTTCTGTCACTCACACACTTAGCCCTGCACATCACATCCTCTATCCCTTCCCTCCTGCCTATCTGCACTGTGCGCCAAGTGCCACACCCCTGAGTGGCACCAACCTTACACTGCATACTGGCCCTGCCCCATTGACCCCAGTTCAGGGCACTGAATACCCATCCTCGCCCCTGAACCCCCACTGGACAGGCCCTGCTCCACCATAGCTGAATGACTGGCCCAGCCCACTTGGACAAGGTGGTGAGAAGTATCATGCCCACACATGAGCAAGCAACAAAGCACATGCAACCTGCCTGCCCAGACATAACCAAGTAAAACAAAAAATCAGAATGAAACAAACAAATCTATGATCAATAAACAAAGAAAATAATTTCTGAATATCCTGGAGACAGCAGACAATATCAAAACATATTAAAAAACTGAACAGGATGGCTCCGGAAAGCAATCAAAATAAAACATCAAATGACCTTCTGGTAGAAAAAGAGGTATTGGAACTACCTGATAGGGAATTCAAAACTCTAACACTCAGGGTTCTACAAGAGATGAAGGAAAATGCAGACAAAAATAAGGAAAAAGTAGACAAAATCAGGGAAAACACAGACGAAGCAATGGGAGAATTCAGGAAAATAATACAAGAACAAAATGTCAAAATAAATAAACAAGACTAATGGATCACAGCTACCAAGACGTCCACCAGACTGAGTCCAGTACAGCTAGATGGTGCCTGGCTACCACCACTGACTGTTCTGACCAGGATCACAACAGATGGTTCTGGACAGAGCTGGAGAAGGACGTAGAACAAAATTCTAACTCACAAAAAAAAAAAAGACCAGATTTACTGGCCTAAAAGAGACTGGAGAAACCCAGAGAGTATGGCCCCCAGACACCTTTTTAGCTCAGTGGTGAAGGCATCTCCGAGGTTCACCGTTCATCCTGGGAGTGGACAGCCCCGTAAAACCAAATGAGACTAACGAGGTACAGGAGTCCAGTGACAAGGGCCAGAAGACAGAAGGGGACAAGGAAGCTGGTGATAGGGAACCCAAGGTTGAGTAAGGATAGTGTTGATGTGTTGTGAGGTTGTTAACTGTTGTCATAGGGCAACATGTCTATTAACTGTTAAATGAGAAACTATTTCATTCTGTAATACTTCATCTAAAGTGCGAATAGCAGCACAATTGGAAGAGTGTAGTCTATGTCACGGAACCGTGCATGTAGAAATTTTTGAAATGGTGTATCTTTGGCTATGTATATTTTCACCAAAAAAAAGGTCGAGAAGGGAGAGGGTTGACATGTTGTGGGGTTGTCAACCAATGTCATAAAACAGTATGTGTACTACTGTTTCATGAGAAACTATTTTTTCTGTAAGCCTTCACCTGAAGTACAATAAAAAAAATAAACAACTAGAAATCATACAAAAACAGCAATGAGAAATACAGAAGATAAACAACTATATTGCAGAAATGGACAGTACAATATAAGGTTTTAGGAGCATATCTGAAACATTGGAATACAGGATCAGCAAAATTGAAGACAAATCCTTGGATACCACTTTGAGGAAAAATCAGAGAAAAGAATGAAAAAAATGAAGAAACTCTGAGAACAATGTGGGATACAATCAAAAGCAAAAATTTGCATGTGGTAGGAATTCCAGAACAGGGAGGAGAAAATGGAAAATACAGAGAGGATCATTGAAGATTTGCTGACAAAAAATTTCCCTAATATCATGAAAGACGAAAAGCCAACCATCCAGGAAGCTCAATGAACCCCATATAGGATAGACTTCAAAATAAAATCACTAAGACATATCATAATCAAACTTGCTAAAACCAAAGCCAAAAAAAGAATCCTGAGAGTAGCTTGAGAAAAATGAAAAGTTACATACAAAGGGGAAACAAAAAGATTAAGCTCTGATTACTCAGCAAAAAACATGCAGGCAAGAAGGCAATGAGGTGACGTATATAAAATCTTGAAAGAAAAAAATTGCCAACCAAGAATAATACATCCCGCAAAACTCTCATTCAAATATGATGGTGAAATTAGGACATTTCCAGATAGACAGAAGTTAAGGGAATATGTAAAAACCAAACCAAACTTACAAGAATAATTAAAGAGAGTCCTTCGATTAGGGAACCAACAACATCAGACAACAGCCTGAACCTAGGGTTAAGACTGCATCAGCCAGCTAACAATCTAGGTAATGAACACTCAAGGATAAAACAAAACTAAAAGATTTATAACAGGGAACCAGAGAGGTCAATCTGTAAATGACAACAACTTCAGAACAATAAAAGAGACAATAAACAGAGTAGATGTAAAACTTTCAAATGGAGGGGAATTTAAGGAGATATCAAGTAATAGAAGACTGGTTTAAACTTAGGAAGATAAGGATAAATGTTTAAAGATAACCGCAAAGAAAGTTAACAAACCTACTCATCAAAATAAAGAAGAAAAACGTAAAGTCTCAATAAACACAAAAACCTACAAAAATGAAAGAAGCAAAAACAAAAAACAAAAATCCACAAAGAAAAGGAATTCAGCGCAGAAAAGTAAGAGGAACGAAGAAAATGTCAGTACCAGCAACAAAAACTACAAAATGACAGCAATAAGATCACACCTATCAATAATCACACTGAATGTAAATGGCTTAAATGCACCCATAAAGAGACAGGGAGTGATAGAATGGATAAGAAAACAGGACCCATCAATATGCTGTCTACAAGAGACATGCCTTAGACGCAAAGACATAAATACATTAAAAAATCAATGGATGGAAAAAAATATATCAAGCACACAGCCACTAAAAAAGAGCAGGAGTGACAATACTAACCTCAGATAAAATAGATTATAAAACAAAATCCACCATAAAAGGCAAAGAAAGACGTTATATAACTATTAAAGGGACAACCCACCATGATGACATAACCAGAGTAAGTATCTATGCACCCAATGACAGGGCTCCAAAATACATAAAACAAACTCTAACAGCACTGAAAAGAGAAATTGACAGTTCCTCAATAATAGTAGGATACTTCAACACACCACCCTCGGTAAAAGACAGAACATCTAGAAAGAAACTCAACAAAGATACAGAAGATCTAAAGGCCACAATCAACCAACTTGACCACATAGACATGTATAGAACACTCTACCCAACAGCAGCAAGGTACACATTCTTTTCCAAAGCATATGGAACGTTCTCCAGAATAGGCCACATCTTAGCCACAAAGTAACCCTCAACAAAATCCAAAACATTGAGATAATACCAAGAGTCTTCTCTGATCACAATGCCATAAATGTAGAAATCAATAACAGAAAAAGCAAGGAAAAAAAATTAAATACATGGAAACTGAATAACATTCTGCTTAAAAACCATTGGGTAATAGAAGAAATCAAAGATGGAGTAAAAAAATTTCTAGAATCAAGTGAGAATGAAAACACATCATACTAAAACCTTTGGGACACAGCAAAGGCAGTGGTCAGAGGTCAATTTATAGCAGTAAATGCACACATCAAAAAAGAAGAGTGGGAGAAAATCCAAACATTAGCTATACAACTCAAAGAAATAGAAAGAGAACAGCAAAAGAAGCCTCCAGACACTGGAAGAAAGGAAATAATAAAGATCAGAGAAGAAATAAATGAAACAGAGAATAGGAAAACAATGCAAAGAATCAACAAAACCAAAAGTTGGTTCTTTGAAAGGATCAACGACTCAACAAACCATTGGCCAAATTAACAAAAGAAAATCAGGAGAGGATGCAAATAACCCAAATAAGAAATGAAATGGTGGACATTACAACAGACCCAACTGAAGAAAAAAGATCATAACAGAGTGCTATGAAAAGCTAGACTCCAAATTTGAAAACCTAGAGGAAGTGGACAAATTTCTAGAAACACACTACCTACCTAAACTAATACAAACTGAGGTAGAAAATCTGAACAGACCCATTAGAAGAGAAGAGATTGAAAAGTAATTAAAAAAACTCCCAACAAAAAAAGCCCTGTCCCAGATGGCTTCACTGGAGAATTCTACCTCACAGTCAGAGAAGAGCTTACACCAGTACTACTCAAACTATTGTAAGACATAGAAAAGGAAGCGATACTTCCAAATTCATTCTATGAAGCCAGCATAACCCTGATACCAAAACCAGGCAAAGAAACCACAAAAAAACATTACAGACGAGTATCTGTCGTGAATATAGATGCAAAAATTCTCAACAAAATTCTAACCAATAGAATTCAGCATCATAACAAAATAAAATAATAGACTACCCACGACCAAGTGGGATTCATACCAGGTATGCAAAAATGGCTCAGTATTAGAAAATCAATGTAATCCACCACATAAATAAAACAAAAGAAAGGAATCACATGATCATCTCAATTGATGCAAAAAAGGTATTGGATAAAGTCCAACACCCATTCCTTATAAAAACTCTCAATTAAATATGTATAGAAGGGAGATTCCTCAACATAATACCGGGCATCTATACAAAACCAACAGCCAACATCATTCTTAACAGAGAGAGGCTGAGAACAGGAACAAGATAAGGATGCCCTTTATCACTACTCCTATTTAACATTGTGCTGGAAGCCCTAGCTAGAGCAGTAAGGCAAGAAAAAGAAATAAAGGCGTCCAATTGGTAAAGAAGAAGTAAAACTATCTCTATATGTGGATGATATGATACTATACATAGAAAACCCAAAGGACACCACAAGAAAACTACTGGAACTAATAGAAAGAGATTCAGCAGAGTAGCAGGATACAAGATAAACATACAAAAATCAGTTGGATTCCTACACACCATAAAGAGAACTATGAAAAGGAAATCAGGAAAGAGATACCATTTATAATAGCTCCTGAAAAAAATAAAATAGAAAACATCTAACCAGGGATGTAAAAATGTATACAAAGAAAACTACAAAACACTACACCAAGAAACCAAATAACACCTACAAAAGTGGAAAAACATACTATGCTCATGGATAGGTAGACTCAACATTGTGAAAATGTCAATTCTACCCAAAGTAATCTACAAATACAATGCAATCTCAATCCAAATGCCAATAGCATTCTTTTTTTATTGCTCCATCTGGTTTGTTAATTCGATCTGTTTTTTTTTTTTAATTAAGCTTTTTTTTTTTTTTTGTAGTTTAGATGAAGGTTTGGAGAGCAAATTAGTTTCTCACAATTAAAGCACATTGTTTTGTGACATTGGTTGACAACCCCATGACATGTCAACACTCTCCCCTTCTCAACACTGGGTTCCCTATTGTCAGCTTTCCTGTCCCCTCCTGCCTTCTCATCTTTGCCCCAGGCCTGGTGTGCCCATTTAGTTTCGTTTTGTTTTATGGGCCTGTCTAATCTTTGGCTGAAGGGTGAACCTCAGGAGTGACTTCAGTACTGAGTTAAAAGCATGTCTGGGGGCCATACTTTCGGGGTTTCTCCAGTTTCTGTCAGACCAGTAAGTCTGGTCTTTTTTTGTGAGTCAGAATTTTGTTCTACATTTTCCTCCAGCTCTGCCTGGAACCCTCTGTTGTGATCCCTGTCAGATCAGTCGGTGGTAGTAGCTGGGCACCATCTAGTTGTGATGAACTCAGTCTCTCTCTATATATATTTATACACTTTACTGGTTTTGCTTCTCTAGAGAACACAGCCTAAGACAACAGCTAACATAATATATAAAAGAAAAAATGTAGTTTAAATCATGGTCTCCAAGAAAAAATCATCTTTATAAAACCATGGATTAATGACTGATAGGTTTGTATGCTGTGCTAGCCACAGTTTTTTTAAAGCCCAGGCTGAGTGTATTTTGAAAAACAGGAAATCCTTCAATCCTATACTAAATTCCTAATCCTT
Source organism: Trichechus manatus latirostris (assembly GCF_000243295.1). Lineage (NCBI taxonomy): Eukaryota > Metazoa > Chordata > Mammalia > Sirenia > Trichechidae > Trichechus > Trichechus manatus. Next base: position 29,588,379 of record NW_004443945.1, read on the forward strand.
ATCCACAATTTTCTAGTGCAAATCTTGAATTCACTTGATAGAGACTTAATTTGCAAGGTTTTTGAATAACATTAGCGAATAGCATTATTTTCCCTGTAAATTCTAGAGAAGCAAAGTTAATGATTATATCCAAATACAACTGGGAATGCCACATGGTGGCTGTTAGCATTTGTTTTCTCTATTTTCTCTTGGACCATTGCACTTATTTGGCATTCACTATTATAAAAAATATTTAATTGCAGTTAAGGGAAAACACATATCAAGCCAACCTATTTTTGAGGTAATGGTAGTTGGTTCTCTATGTTATGCATTTATTCTCCTTCTGTTGCCTGTATTGGAGTGTAAGAACAAGTGTCACAGAGCTTCAGAGCAAAGGTAAACAAATCCTGGAAGTGCCCACAGAGTTTGCCAAATGTAGAGCAGCTGCTATCGGGGGACAGAATCATAGAATGTAGTTAAATAGAAATAGAATATTCAAAACAGGAACATGAGCAGCAGTACTAGCCTAGAAATAGGGGAAATTTGACATCAGTGTTCTCTCCCTCCTCTAGGTGACTCTTCCAGTTTGTTGTCTTCTTCTAGTGTAGCCATTGTCCTCATGATGCCCTCTAGTGAACCTCAACACTCCACTCACTGTCTAGTCCATCTTAACCTACCTATCTTTATGCTATTCTCAAAAGTATTTATTGGTCCTTTTAGAACAGTGCCTCACAATTTTCACTGGGCTGATTTACATTCTAACAGAGAGGTTTGAGAAACAAGGGGTCTCAGTTCAGAGAAGAGACTCAAATAGGGGAGGATCATCAGAAAGATGTCCCCTTTCTACGGTCTATGCAAATCATCTCCCAACTGACCCATCAACTAGGGCTAAAGTACTCCTGATCTCGTATTGTTGTTTTAGAATTTACTTTTATTTTTTCATGTTTGTGTTTGTAGTGGACACTGTAACATGCTGCCCAGATCACCCCTTCAGGACAAAGACACTCATACCGCCAGATGCTGGGAGTACTGACTTTAGTTGACTTACAACTGAGTTTTTCTCTGGGGACTGCTGTTGACTCGAAGGGAATTATGTACCTCACCCCACGGACAATTTATATCCAAAGACTAGTCCATTGTGGAGGTTCATAGATCCCATTGCCTCACTTTAGGGCAGCTCTGAAGGGTTATTCCAGCTCCAGATTACTCTGTGGCTTTGGCTGAGGCTCTGTTGCAAATGCATTGCAGCTAAACTTCTCTGTCTGCCCAAATCTGGTCTTCTCATTTTGTTACAGGTGTTAATCCCAAGAGCACTCTCCAATAAAATTACTGCAAGCAAATCTCCATCTCAGGGTCTGTGACTTAATACAGCTTTCCACTTGAATATATGAGCTGGGAGGGCAGAGACTCTGTTTTATCTTTTTTATGTATTAGAGCTAGGAGATTTATCAGAGTCCTCTAGTTGTGCTGTAGCCATTAATTGCAAGCATTTGGTAAACCTTTCTTCAGTCTAAGGAACAGAAGAACATAACTGCCTGCTCTTAACCACCCAGCAGCTCTAGGAGAGAAAAGACCTGGCTATCTGTTCCTGTAAACATTACAGCCTAGGAAACCCTATGGGGCAGTTCTTCTCTGTCCTATAGGGTTGCTATGAGCAAGAATCAACTCACAGTCACACAACAACAACAATAATAATAGTTGCAGCCTGGTCTTGGTTACTTCCCCCTTTTCTCTCTAGGAAAGGAGCTGTCCACTTTCATACTGTCCTTAATGCACAGTGGATGTTGTGATTTCACTCATGCTACATTGAGAAATTGTTCCAGTAACTCTAGAATTTGCTTCTCCCATGACTTTTCTGCTTCAGCTCTCAAGTGTCTCGTTTTGGAGCCATGGCCTGATCGCTGCTCCATTCAGGCTGCTGGTGATAGGCGCAGGGTGGGGTCAGTTGAAGGGACACAGGAAAATTTGCTTTGAAGCTGATGAAGCATAACCTTCAGGGACTCAGAGTTCTTTCCAAGGCCCATAGAGGAGTTTCTCCTTTTTTGAGTGAAATTTCAAAATTAAAGTATTCTAACCATAGTTGGCTAAAACCTCACTAGCTTTGCATTTCTACCTTTCCTCTAACATATTTCTCCTCTTGTCAGGTGGCATTGAAGTGACCATAGTAATTTTTGGGATTCAGCTAATGGAAAGGTGAACTAGGGATACACTTAGTTTGGGTTCAGTGGGATATATTTATGTGATTGAAAGCCAATTTCATGTATAATGAAGTTATTGATAGCTATCCTGATACAGAAATAGCTTTCAGAAATAATTTTTCATTCATCAGATGAGAAAAGCTCTAAGTGGAAGATTTGGTCCTTATCAATGCCTTGCCAAAATAGAAATGTCACAACAATGCAACATTCACTGTAATCAACCATACAATAGAAGTTCTTATAATTCCTGAATTTGTTGGTCAGACACTGGTAGCAATTCTACAGAGTATATATCTGTGTGTGAAGTCACATGTTTTGCTCATCCCAGCCATCAATAATAAAGAGCAAGTTTTGAATAACTATGATAGAGAAAAGACAGAAATAGTTTAATACATTGTTATATAGAGTAGCTAATAACAGGACAGAGCCAGGCTCCTGACCTTCTGCCGAGTATTTTATCTTTATATCCCATGATCTCCAGGACTAACAAAGGACTTCTTGTTTTCTTTGCTTCCATTGCTTTGACAAAAGCAGATCTTGCTTTTTGGAAGAGCTTGTAGTTGCCTACCAGATAACTGAAAGGTCAGTCCTTGCCTGATGACAGATTCTACCATTAACAATTCATTCCTTTTACATTCAACATTGATAGCTCTCTAATCAATCAGAGGTACACTTAGAACAGTAAAAAATTCCCAATATCTTGACGTGAATGAATTTCCATGCTTTCTTTCTTAGTTAAATCCTAAGAAGTAAGAAAATAGGAGAGGTATCATGACTTCCATTATCCCTTGTAATTGTAAATTATTCAGCTATTTAATGATGACACTATAATTTATCTACATTTTTCCTCATCATTGAATATTTTTTGATGGGAAGAAGGCATTTCAATAGTTGTATTGATGATTTTGGAATCACATCATTTGATCAGTGTAGTGATTCAGTAATTATGTAATGTCTTTATCAATATAAAAAGAGTTTTTGTCAATATAAAAGGTTTTCATTTGATTTTTATTTGTGTCAAGACTTTTCTTGTTAATAGTTATACTCTTCATAACAACTTTCATTTGTATAATTTCGTGTAACTAGATTACAGACTGCTATTGCTTCCACAATCTTGTTTGATCCTTATGACAACCCTTTGAATAAGCAGGAAAGGGACTATTATCCTTATCTGGCTGCTGAGGAAATAGGCCCAGAGAAGGTAAGTTCTTGGTCCATGGCCCCAAAATAAGGAAGTGGCAAGTCTGATATTCATACTTCTGACTCCAAGGCAGTGGCTCTTAAGTTTTTGGAAATTACTGACCCATTTGCATTTCTGTTGAAAACCGTAGATTCTACAGAGCAAAATTTTAGAAAAGTTACAAAAGAGCCACTAATTTTATAATTAATTGAGAATTAGAGTGACTAAAAATAGGATACAAGGCTCACAAACGTTGGTGAAAGTGCTCAGGACCTGGGGGAATGTAAAACATCAGTAAGTGTTGTGAGAAGTGGTAAAGCAACTCCAAAGAGCAGATCTTGTCTCTGAAACGTGATTAATGAGAAAGGGCTTCTTCTTCATCTATAGTAGTTGAAAATCATCCTACAATGAAGCTTTCTTAATTTTGTCTGTGCCAATACTATTGAAAAAAAACAAGAGCAAGCTCACCCTGGAAAAAATTTAGTTGTTGCTCATTTTCTTTTCACAAAACACAATCTCTAGAAAAGTCATCATCATTGATCATCCGGCACTTATATATTTTACCATCTCCTGCTGTAATCAGTAATGCTGATTTCAATAGCAGATAGTAATAGGATCTTGTCATATGGTGGTTGAAGTATTTAACTTTTTTTGATGAATGACTTTAGTTATTGCTACTATTTTGAATTGTAAGCGTTTATTATAATTTTTTTCCCTAGCATTGGCCACTTTTGCACAGATAGGTTCTAAATCAAAAGCAGAAAGAAATCAGGGTGCATTGTCTGTGTCATCTTTAGAAATGCCCAGTTCCCTTGCATTAACATTCTCTAGGACCCAAATTTCATAGTAGAAACATTCTTTGTCATTTTCCAAACACAATTTTATATTTTATCTACTTAGCAAATTTTGCATTTCTTTTTTCTAAGAGTAGGGCCTCAAGGTATTTTTTTGTTCATTGTATACAACTTATTTGCATATTTGTTAAACCCTAGTATACATATAATGTAGTTGCAGAATTTCTAGTCCCTACCCCTGTGAGGGAAACCCTGGTGGGTAGTGGTTAAGAGCTATGGCTGCTGACCAAAAGGCTGGCAGTTTGAATCCACCAAGCGCTCCTTGGAAACCCCATGGGGCAGTTCTACTCTGTTCTGTAGGATCGCTATGAGTCAGAATCGACTGGACGGCAACGGGTTTTTGGTTGGGTTTACCCCTGTGAGAGAAAAATATACCAATTAGAGTACTGTTTTTGTGTTCAGTTCTTACTGTCTTTAAAACCAAAACCAAACCCATTGCTGTCATGTCGATTCCGACTCATAGCGACCCTACAGGACAGAATAGAAGTGCCCCATAAGGTTTCCAAGGAGCGGTTGGTGGATTCGAACTGCTGACCTTTTTTGTTAGCAGCTGAGCTCTTAACCACTGCACCACCAGGGCTCTGTTAGCCTTACAATATTCAGTCAAAACAATGTTTTCCAAAGTTACTTAAGTTCAACTCCTTTTTTCTTCACTCCCCTTTTGTGCAGTTAGGTTATTTATTTAGAATACAGTTAGATTTAGTTGTCATAGACTGCATTCCACCCTGGGTTGCCTCTGCATCCTAGTCTTTTTTTTTTGTTTGTTTTTGTTTTTGTATTACAGACAGTAAAATTTGCTCTTTGAAGTGTAAGTTCTATCAGTTTTGACAAATATATGGAGTCATGTATCCAACATCATAGTTCCTTAAAGAACAGTTGTTTATCATTCCCCAAGTTCCCTTGTGCTGCCCCTTTGTAGTTTACTTCTCCTTCTCCCTCCCACTCCCCAACCCCATGGCAACTAGTGAACTGTTTTCAATCTCTATAGTTTTGCCTTTTACAGAATACCATAAAAATGGAGTCCTACATTAGATAGCCTTTTGTGTCTGGCTTCTTTCACTTAGCAAAATGCATTTAAGATTCATCTATGTTGTTTTTTAAATGAATAGTTAATTCCTTTGGAATGCGTATAATCCTTTTAATTGTGTGGATATAATACAATTTATCCGTTAATCTTTTGAAGGACTTTTGGGTTATTTCCAGTTTTGGATTTTGTTGAGGGTCACTTTGTGGCCTGAGATGTGGTCTATTCTGGAGAACGTTCCATGTGCATTGGAAAAGAATGTGTACTTTGCAGCTGATGGGTGGAGTGGTCTATATATGTCTATGAGGTCAAGTTGGCGGATTGTGGCCTTTAGATCTTCTGTATCTTTGTTGAGTTTCTTTCTAGATGTTCTGTCCTTTACCAAGGGTGGTATGTTGAAGTCTCCTACTATTATAGTGGAACCATCAATTTCTTTTTTCAGTGCTGTTAGAGTTTGTTTTATGTATTTTGGAGCCCTGTAATTGGGTGTGTAGATATTTATTATGGTTATGTCTTCATGATGGATCATCCCTTTAATCATTATACAGTACCCTTCTTTGTCTTTTAGGTGGATTTTATTTTAAAGTCTATTTTATCTGAGATTAGTATTGCCACTCTTGCTCTTCTTTGGTAGCTGTTTCCTTGATGTATTTTTTTTCCATCCTTTGATTTTTAATAAGTTTATGTTTTTGTTTCTAAGGTGTCTTAGTCATCTAGTGCTGCTATAACAGAAACACCACAAGTGGATGGTTTTAACGAAGACAAATTTATTTTCTCACAGTCAAAGTAGGCTAAAAGTCCAAATTCAGGGCGTCAGCTCCAGGGGGAGGCTTTTTCTCTCTGTCAGCCTCCTTCTCTTCGCTGTTCCCCCAGACTAGGAGTTTCTCTGCACAGGTACCCTGGCCCAAAGGATGTGCTCTGCTCCCAGCACTGCTTTCTTGATGGTATGAGGTTCCCCTGTCTCTCTGCTCACTTCTGTCTTTTATATCTCAAGACATTGCCTCAGGATACAATCCAATCTTGTAGACTGAGTCCTGCCTTACTAACACAACTGCCGCCCATCCTCCCTCGTTAACATCATAGAGACAGGATTTGCAACTTATAGGAAAACCACACAATACCAGGAATCATGGCCCGGCCAAATTGATACACACATTTTTTGGGGGACATAATTCAATCCATGACATAAGGTGTGTCTCTTTTAGACAGCATATTGATGGATCTTGTTTTTTATCCACTCGGTCACTGTCCATCTCTTTATGGGTGCATTTGGGCCGTTTATGTTCAGTGTAATTATTGATAGGTGTGAGTTTATTGCTGTCATTTTGTAATTCTTTTTTTTTTGTGGTGCTGGTGTTTTCTTTGTTCCTCTTACTCTCCTATGCTGAATTCCTTTTGTTTGTGGATTTTTTTCATTTATTTTGTTTTTGTCAGTTTTGCTTTTATTTAGACTTTATGTTTTTCTTCTTTATTTTGATGAGTAGGTTTGTTAACTTTCTTTGTGGTTACCTTGAAATTTACCCGTATCTTCCTAGGTTTGAACCAGTCTATTATTATTTGGTATCGCCTTGCCTTCCTCTCCATTAGAAAGTTCTATGCCTACACCATTTATTCCCTCTTTTATTGTTCTGATGTAGTCATTTACAGATTAACCTCTCTGGTTCCCTGTTCTAAATCTTTTGGTTTTGGATAGTGCTTGAGAGTTCATTTCCTGGGTTGGTATCTGGCTGGTGTGATCTTGTGTCCTAATTTCAGGCTGTGGTCTGATGTGTTTGGCTCTCTAAACGAAGGACTCCCTTCAATAATTGTTGTAAGTTTCGTTTGGTTTTTACATATTCCCTTAATTTCTGTTTATCTGGAAATGTCCTAATTTCACCATCATATTTGAATGAGAGTTTTGCAGGATGTATTATTCTTGGTTGGCAATTTTTTTCTTCCAAGGTTTTATATATGTCATCCCATTAACTTCTTGCCTACATGGTTTCTGCCAAGGAATCAGAGCTTAGTCTTATTGTTTCCTCTCTGTATGTGACTTTTCATTTTCCTCGAGCTCGTCTCTGTATTCTTTCTATGTCTTTGGGTTTTAGAGAGTGTGATTATGAAATGCCTTGGTGATTTTCTTTTGGGGTCTGTCATGGATTGAATTATGTCCCCCCGAAATATCTGTCAACTTGGCTGGGTCATGATTTCCAGTATTGTATAATTGTGTACCATTTTGTAATCTGATGTGATTTCCTTATGTGTTGTAAATTCAATCCGTATGATCTAATAAGATGGATTAGTGGCAGTTATACTGATGAGGTATACAAGATTCGATAGTGTCTTAAGCCAATCTCTATTGAGATATAAAAGACAGAAGCAAGCAAATAGACATAGGGACCTCATACCACGAAGAAAGCAGTGCCGGGAGCAGAGTGCATGCTTTGGGCCTGAGGTTCCAGCACAGAGAAGCTCCCAGACCAAAGGAAGATTGATGACATGGACCTTCCTCCAGAGCCGATGGAGAAAGCGTTCCCCTGATGCTCTGAATTTGGTCTTGTAGCCTACTGGTCTGTGAGAGAATAAACTTCTCTTTGTTAAAGCCATCCACTTGTGGTATTTCTGTGAGAGCAGCACTAGATGACTAAGACAGGGTCTATCCTACACGGGGTTGATTGAGCTTCTTGGATGGTCAGCTTTTAATCTTTCATGATATTAGGGAAGTTTTCTGTCAACGATTCTTCAATGATCCTCTCTTTGTTTTCCATTTTCTCCCTCTATTCTGGAACTCTCATCATGTGCAAATTTTTGCTCTTGATTGTATCCCACATTGTTCTCAGTGTTTTTTTTTTTCTTCTGATTTTTCAGCAAACAAAGTGGGATCCAAGGATTTGTCTTCAATTTCACTGATCCTGTCTCCCATTGTTTCGAACCTGCTTCTCCGACCTTCTATGACACTGTCCATTTCTGAAATCTTGTTGTTTACCTTTTGGATTTCTGATTGTTGTTTTTGTTGGATTTCTAGTTGTGAATTTATTTTGACACTTTGTTCCTGTATTATTTTCCTGAATTCTTCCATGTTTTTAGTCTGTATTTTCCATGAATTTGTCTGCCTTTTCCATGAATTTGTCTATTTTCTCCTCATTTTTGTATGCTTTTTGCTTCAACTCTTGGATTGCTCTGAATATTAGAGATTTGAATTCCTTATCAGGTAGTTCTAGTGCCTTTTCTTCTATTGGAGAGTCATCTGATGTTTTATTTTGGATGGTTACTGGAACCATCTTGTCCTTTTTTTTATATATGTTTTGATATTGTCTGCTGTCTTTGGGACATTAGTAGTTATTTTCTTTGTTTATTGATTGTAGATTTATTTTGTCCCTATTTTTTGTTTTATTTATGTTTGAGCAGGCAGGCTGTGCATTGTTTGTTGTTCGCTCGTCTGTAGGCACGATACTTTTCATCTCCTGTCCAATGGGCAGGGCCAGTTGCTCAGCTATGGTGCAGTAGGGCAGGTCCAGCCGAAGGGGAGTTGCTGGGATGTGTTGTTGTGGCATATACTGGGGCTGACAGAGTGGGCTGGGGTCAGTGCAGGGCAGGTTTTGGTAGGCTGTGCCTCTGCTGCTCTGGGGTATGATGTTCAGCATCCAGTGCAGGTAGGCAGGAGGGAGGGGCGAGGTTGTGATGTGTGGAGCTAAGATGGGTATGGCAAACACAAGAGAGAGGAGAAACAGGAGCAAAAAAAAAAGTGCTGAGGGAGCTTGCCGTTGGAGTGGAGAGATGAGAAACTGATAAATGAAAAAAAATGAAAAGGAAAAAAGAAAAAGAGAAAAAAACAAATTCCAAAAAAAAAAAAAGAAGAAGAAGAAAGCCTCCCCGGGATGTCACTGATTGCCACTGATGTGACTACGCAGACCAAGGAAGTGGCTCCCAACCTCGCAGTACAACCTGGCTAGAAGGGGTGGAGATGCTGCACAGCATCAGTTATTCAAGAGACAGGAAATGAAGGTAAGCAGAGAGAGATGAGTAACTGAGAAATGAAGAAAAACAAAAAGGAAAAAAGAAAAACAAAAAGAATAAATAGAAAGAAAGAAAAGCCCCCAGGGATCTTACAGGTGCAGTTGTGCAGACCTGGCAAGTGGCTCCCAAACCATGCAGTACAGTCTGCCTAGAAGGGGCAGAAATGGCACACAGTGCCAGGTATTCAGGAGACAGGAAAAGAAAGTAGTTAGAGAGAGGCGAGAAACTGAGAAATAAAGAAAGACAAAAAGGAAAAAAAGAAAAAGAAAGAAATGCCCTCAGGGATCCCACCGGCACAGCTGCATAGACAGAGGAAGTGGCTCCCAAGCTGCGCTGTACAGCCTGGCTAGAATGCTCACAAGCCGTGAAAAGAAAAAAAGAAACAGAACTAAAAAAAAAAGGGCACCTGAAAATCCCACCAGCGTGGCAGCACCAACCAGGGAAGCAGCTCTGCACTGAGTGACTCTTCACAGCTTGTCAAGAAGAAGCAAAGATAGCACATAGAGCCAGGTGTTTGAGAGAAAGGAGGAGGAGGAGGTGAGAGGCAGGGAAGGAACCAAAATAATCCAAAAAAAGCAATACCAGCAACAATGAATTGCCCTGAAGAAGCCGGCCAGTGTGGGTGGGGTGAATCCAAACAGCATGGAGCTGGTGCCTCCCAGCCAACTGACTGTAGCCAGCTGGAAAGCAGTGAAGGCTGAGCAGGGGGAAGAAGGGTGAGGGGTGGGAAAGCGTGTATCGCTGGTTACCGGGTGCTCTGTCTCCTGCTGGGAGCTCCGTGAAGCTGCTTTCCTGTACTCCCTGTCTGCTGATCTCTGACAGGAGTCCAAGATGGTGAATCTGTGCTGCATTAGCTAATAGGGGACCTCTGTTCATATCTCTCCTTGGTCTCTGTTCTCTGTCAGTTTCTTATTCTATTTGGTGCTTGGTTGAGTTCTTTATCTCTTCATTTGATGCTTAGGATTCCAGGATTGACGTTTGTCTCTGTTTTGCTTAGTTTTTCGGGTCTTTGCTGTGGAGAGAAGGCATAGTGCTTCTGTCTATAGCACCATGTTGGCTCTGCCTCCAATAGTTGCTATTATTATCCTGGATCTTTCTTCTTCCTCATCCTCCATTTCCAGTCTGTCACCAAATTCCCCTAAGTATATTTTACTCATTTCTATCTATACTACCAAAGCTGTATTTCAGGCTGTTATTACCTACCACTTGCAATAGCCTATTATAACTAGTCTCTTGGATTGCAGACTTTTTTTTTTTTTTTTTTAATATAAATACGCCGTCTGCCTAGCTTCCAGGATAAAATGGAGAAGACTAGAGGAGAGGTAAATTTTTATGGGGAAAACCAGTTATTTATGAATCTGTTAGGTTTTGGATGCCTATTATTAGATGGTCAAATAGAGATAAGAAGGCTATGGGATATATGAGTCTGGGATTTAGGGTAGTGGTCTGGGATGAAGAGATATCTTTGAGAATCATATTTAAATAATGCTTAAAGCCACAAGGCTGGAAGAATCATCAAAGAAATAAGTGTAGATAGAAAAGGTGCCTGAAACTGAGCCCTAGGGCACACAACAAATTTTAGAGGTTGATGAGATGAGGAGGAATAAATACAGAAATAAAACTTAGGAGGCACGCAAATGAAGAAGGAAGAACACCATGTGAGAGTCATATCCCAGAAGCCAACTGAAGTTAATGTTTCATGAATTGGGGAGTGATAACCTGTTTACAGTGATGCTGCTAAATCCAGAAGATGATGACTGACAAGTGACCATTGGGTTTTTCAACAAGGAAGTCATTAAGAAGCCTTCTGTAATCCCTTCTTTCCAAGTAGTTTTAAACTCCCTTTGCATATATCTTTATTTAACATTTTGTTTAGTGATTATCTCTTTTGCATTGTTTTCTCCAATGGATTTAAATTCTTTGAGGGTAGAGACTACAACTTATTTAGTGTCTTTGCACCTTTAGTAGACATTCAATAAGTGTTTCCTGAAATATTACCTATTATTGAAATATAATTCATGAAGCCTCAAAGTTGTTGAGGAGTATAAATCTCCAATGGAATAACTTTGGAGTAGGGCCATTTAATTTTCTCCACAAAGGGAGTGCAGGTTGACCAATTTCCTTTTTTATAGGATTTCATACTTCCTAGGAGAACTTGGCATAATATAATTTGGCTGGGGTAAAGGTGGTATATGAAATTATTATCTTAGTTCATTAGTATTCATTTATCTTGGTTGGTTGTAGTGTTTTCCAGTCCTTTCCACATCATGGCATGCATAGAAAATGACAATGTTTGTACAGCACACCAGGGTAATTTGATGCAGCTTTAGATAATGCCAAGGGCTGTGGACTCTGGGTACTCTGTTCCTCCCAGACATCGTGAGAAAGAACCATATCTTGTCACTTGTACTCACTCAGGACAAAGCAGTTAAGAAGTTCTGGAATAGAGCATAATACAAAATAAGTCAAGATCATTGAGGTTATTTTGAAATGCAAGTCCAAGTTTGGCATCGTCTGCCTGGCCACGCACGAGTAACAAAGAAGAGCCCATTGTTCCTTCTTATTATATTAATTTATGAAATGCATTTCATCAGACACACAGCAGGATCCACCACATAAGCTCAGTGGTGTTATGAAAATGCCTTAGATCATCATTTCCCAAAGTGTGGTCCCCTGACTAGCAACACCAGAAGCATCTGGAGACTCATTAGAAAGGCCCATTCTTGGCTTCTTTTGGACCTACTGAATCAGAAACTGAAGGTAACGCCCAGGGGTCTGTGGTTTAAAAAACTCTCTGGTGGATTCGAAGCACACTAAGGTTTGAGAACCATCTCCTTAGATAATTGACATATCTTTCTCCATGGTACGAGGCAGCTTTTAACTAAGTTTCTTTTCTTTGGCTGCCATATAATTTTTCTTCTTATTCTATGGCACCCTAGAAAAACCAGAAAAATCAATTTGCCTATCCCTCCTTGTCTTTCCCAAGGTCCTGAATAATACAAAGATGCTCAAAGATGGTATAGTGATTTATCTGGAGCAGAAGAAGAAGGCTATTCATTATTTTGGGTTTTTTTGTGGTGAAATATATATAACGAAACAATTGCAATTTCAACTATTTTTGCATGTATGATTCAGTGATATTAATTACATTCACCATGTTATGTAATCATCAAATCCATTAGTTTTCATTCTTCCACAGCCCAGATGCAGCCTGAGTACTCTTTACATTCTTTTTTCATCCCTTTTCCCAACCCTGGAAAATTATCTCGCAATAGTGGACTTTTAGACCTAGTTAGAATGGGTGGAAGAGTGTGAGTGAATCATGCCATGCTTGCCACAGTTCATGAAGGTCGGTCTTTCAAGATGCGGGCTCTCCTAATGTTTCTTCAGTAGCATCAGGCCTAAAGCTAGATTGCCTACGTTCAAATCTCAACTCTGTGACCCTGGGCAAGTCACTTAACTTCTCTGTACTTCATTCAGTTGCCTTTTCTGAAAAACCAGAAGAAAAATATGCTAACCAAAAATGGTTGTTGTAACGATTAAATGACTGACATACATGGAACGCTTAGAACTGTGTTTGGCGTGCAGGCAGTGCTATGTAAGCTAGTTTTTAATGATGTTTTTGTTGTTTAGTTATTGTTATTCTCATTATCTTTATTATTGTTGCTGTTGTTAGTTGCCATTGAGTTGATCCTGCTTCATGCCTGTCTCATGTGTACAGAGTAGAACTGCTCCATAGGGTTTTCAAGGCTGTGCCCTATCGGAAGCACATTGCCTGGCCTTCTGTCTTCCAAAATGCCTCTGGCTGGGTTCAAAACGCCAGCCTTTTGGCTAGTAGCTGAGTGTGTAACCATATGTACCACCCAGAGACTCCTATTTATCATTATTATGTTGCATTTTAAATAAAAGCTACTTCTAGCTCTTCCAGATAGTCTTTGAATTTTTAGGATGCTTGTTGAAGATATCAGTCTTTAATTGTTCTTAAACTGTTTCATGGGGTTAGTTTTATAATTCCCACTAGATTAGAAGCTCTCTTTAAGAAGGAATCATGTCCTGTTCTTTTTTTGAACTGCCCATAAAAAGTGACAGGATTAGCTGAGTACATTATCTCCTAAGCATTGAGATCTGTAATAGTACCTGTTTTGTGAGAAACAGATTAGGGTGGGACTGGACAATGCAACAGTTTCCATTCTGAGTAAAAATCACTGATGCTTTGACATCTTGGAATTACCCTTGACCTCTTTATATTTCAAGTTGTGTGGCTTTTCTTTTGTAACTCAGGCAATTTCGAGTCTATGTTAGCAATACATCATGCCCTGGGCAAGAATCTTTTGCTACCAGGGAGCTTTTTATTGTTTTCATCTCTTAAATGGTGACTACTGTCATATATTTTGATAATTATGGACTCAACCTGTAAAAAATTCATTGAAACATTTATTGATTCCAACCAACTCTGCCCATCTGTTCATGAACTCAATCAGATGTCAATATCCATGCAGGTGATGCTTTGGGTACAAAGGGCCCTGTCCTATGTCAGAGGGGTTGGAGAGCCACACATGTATGGCAGCATTTATAGTTTCATATTTTCATTAGATATCATAGGTTCATCATGGTCATTGAATTAAATGTTTACATATAATCTGTGATGATTTCTCACTGAAAGAAATATGTGCAATGCATGCCTAGGTTATGATTTAAAAAAGGAGAAAATAATATCATAATATAAATAATATTTACAACTTCTCTAGTATTCATTATATGACAGAAACTCTACTAAGTACTCTACACCCATCATCTATTTTAATCCTTACAACAACTCTAAGAGCTAGGGAACATTATTTCAATTTTATTTACTTATTTTAATGAAATTTTGAGAAGAAATATGTGAATACATGCTTGTGATAAAACATTCAAATGATTCTTAAGTGTATAGAATCAAAAGCTAAAGTCTTTCTTCAACACCTCTCCAGTTTGATCACACTTCCTTCCTGTGTCCAAAGGTAGCCACTATCTCCACTTTGCTGAATAGCTTTCCATACTGGTTTCTATACATATATCCATTATGAAATGAGTTTCCTATATAGTCCTTTAATACTTTTTAAATTACTTGTTCTATTTCTTAATCAGACCCAGAAAATTGCAGATATGATCAAATGCCTAGACACAGGCAGGATGCAAGACAAAATGAAATATGGTTATTGTGGCAAGGTAAAGGCTCCATTCAAATGAATTGAGGTCAAAAAACTCTTTTTTTAAAAAAAAATTTTAATTTGATTGCTGTTTTTAAACACTATGCTGCTCAAAATAAATAAATAAAAACAAAAAACTTCCTGTATCATAGGTGACCTTGGGGCTGTAAGTTTTCAATTCTTTTTTAAAAGCTTTAATACATCCAGAATTTATGTGTGTATGGCATGATGTTGGGATCTAATTTTATTTTCTCCATATATATATCTTTCACTCTCCTAAATATCCTTTATTAGATAGTTCATCTTTTACAGATTTGAAATTTTGTATATATCATATACTAAATTTGTATGTGTATATGGATCTGTTTCTACCTTGATTTACTTATCAATTTATCTTGCCTTACACCAATAACTCATTTTTAAATTATTAACAGTCTATTGTATTTGCTGTCTGGTAGGCATATTTCCCCTTCCCACATCTTTTCCTTCTATTTCAAAAATGTCTTCGCTGCCTTCTGTATACCCCCTGACACATGAACATTAAAATCAGCTTCTCAAGATGCAAAACTATCCTTTTGGAGTTTTTAATAAGATTATTGAATTTGTAAACTTAATTTGGAAGAACGGAAATTTTTTTTCATCCAGGAACATGGTCTTTCCGTTTCTTCAAGTCTCCTTCCATATTTTTCATACATTTTTATGATATTTTTCATTTGTGTCCTATGCGATTCTAATATGTTTTATTCCAAGATACTTGATATTTTCGGAAGAGGATTTTTTTTATTACATTTTCCCAAAAGGTGATTTCTGACATATTAGGAAGTTATTTATTTATTTTTATGTTGCTCTTACTGAACTCTCTTTACTTCTAAACTGTTTTCATTATCTTTGATTTTCTAGGAAGATAATCATATCTGAAAACAAAAGCACACTGATATCTCATTCCAGTGTTATGTCCCTGTTTTATAAATAAAAAATAGAGGCATAGAGAGATTAAACTGCTTGTCCATTTCTCATAAGTGATAGACCTGGGATTTTGAGTATTGTCTAATTCCAAAGCATTTGGTTATACTATACTGACACTCAACTGTTTTTCAGACTTGAATTTTCCAGATACAGTTATCAGTTCTCCAAATTTTCATTTTATTGTATATGTTAGATGTGGTATATTTGTGTGACTCTTTGAAAAAGTAACACAAACAAGTGCACATATTTTGTCAATCCTGATAATTAATTAGAAACATACAAAATATAATTAAGTTATTAAGTCTTTGAGGATGGGCATTAATTCTGCTATTCTATTTTTGCTTTATTCAAAGAGCCTAGCTATTTTTTGGATATATGGTTAACTATTTGATGATTGACTAATGTACTTCTTTGCTTCCCTACAATCTACCTACATACTCTCAGGAGTTCGTGGAAGGAAGGACACTATTAGGTATAAATATAAGCAAAATTGATATATTGCTTATAAATATTAAAACCCCTATAACTTGGGTTATAGGAGGCTTGAAAGGATTGAACAGAAATATGCAGCTTGTCTTCAAGTTTCTTTAATATCTTTTTAGTAGGCTGGTTGCCACGATGACTAATATGCTGCAATAATGCTGTTACGTATTAAATATCATGGAAATGTACATCTGCACTGGATTTTCCTTTTCCCTTTGTTTCTAAAGTGCTGAGATCTGCTAAAAGTTTTGGATTGAAATCAAATCTGAGAAGCTTTGGCAACGTTGCTGAAATGATATCCCAGTTATATTTTCACTTAATGAAACGCATATAGAGGGCTGATTGATTTATGGAGCAATTTTTTGCATCATTACCTACCTTGATTATATACAAATAGCTTTCTATTCTCACTATTTTGAAAGAATTGTTTTATTCTTAATATGTTTATTTTGAAATCTGATGTCTTAGTTGGCAACCCAATTAAATAGTGCAAAGGTTTTTACTCCCACTTCTTCCAAAACCCTGGAAGATGTTTATTAATTTTCAGATATTTTAATTGTATTCTCTAAAAATGATGTTTAACTAAAATGTATTTCCTTTTGCCTGACTGCCTCCTCTGTAAAGAACAAAGCTGGATTTTTTATTACTCAGAATCTAATCTAAACTGATGTGGCCATAATCATTTTTTAGAGCATATGTAAAAAAGTCTTCCAGACTCACAAAATTTGCCTATCATAGTGGTGTTTTATGTTGTATTTTAAAGTATAAATTTAAACTATAATTTTAAACAGGTGTTATTCCCAGGACAGAGTTATAAAGCTGCCCCTTTATCCAGCCTGTTCTTAGACTTTCTGGCATGGTTAGAATTTTTAACATTGACTTTGTGGCTGGGATGACGCTCTAAACTATAATGCTGCAGTTTGGAAAAGATGAGCTAGTTCTCTTCTTGTCACTGTTGAGTATCCCTTGTCTCTGACAACTCATTGAATAGGTATTAAAATTAATGGAATTCTTTAGCATTCATTACACACATCTAGGTGTTGGTCCTATTTACCTTCATATACTAGGTGAGCCTAGAAAAGAGCAAGGAATCCCTGGGTGGCACAAATGGTTAAGCGCTCAACTACTAGTCGAAAAGTTGGAGGTTCGAACCCACCCAGAGGTGCCTCAGAAGACAGACTTGGATCTGCTTCCAGTAGGTCACAGCCTTGAAAATCCTATGGAGCAGTTCTATTCTGCACACACGGGGTCACCATGAGTCAGAATCGACTTGACAGCAAATAACAACAACAGAAACTAGCCCACCAGAACCAAAGAATCCATGTTTATAAAACTCTCAGGAACTGATTGAAATTGTTGATTCCCTGAAGTCAGTTAAAATCGGTTCAATGAAAACAGCAAAGTCAAACAAGTATTTTAGCATCAAGTAGACCTTAGAAGTGGAATTCTGATACTGAACTTTTCCCTCTGTATTTGCTTGAATTTTAGACCCAGCCATAGTTATAACCCTATATGGAGGACAATTAGTTGTTTTTTTCCATATATAAAATCATCCAAGAAGGTTGTACCAGACACTATATCATGCTCATTATATATTTATCTTCCAATTTAATCCCCGCAACAGCCCTGTAAGGCAGGTGTTATTACTGACATTTCACTAATAAGAAACTAACTCCAACAAAGTTCAAGTATTTGCCTACTACAACATGTATGGGAAGTGACAGAGCCATAATAGAACTCAAACCTGACTCCAAAGCCTATTCTCTCTTTTCCGATGCCACATCAGTGCTTTATCGCTATTTGTTTCTTCTCTACAATTGAGCATCCAGCAGATAACTTTCTTACTTGTTTAAAAAAAGAAAATAACATATAATAAAAAGTCTATGTGTGATTTAGAAGAAAAACATGTTTAAATCGATATCTTTTATATAAAGCTATAGCTTGGCATCATCCAGAAACCTTGTCAGAATATTCTCAATTCTAATGTCTGAGTCGCTGCCAAGTATAAAACATGAGTTCAAGCCCTGATCTGTATGGGCATCACAAAATGGCTCCATGATCAAATTAGTGGATAATGGTGAAATTGGCACTTCATTTCATACTGTGTGGAATAACATTCCTAAAGGATCAGTAATGCCATTTGTTCTAGGCAATAGCTTTCAAAGGTTCCCAAATGTTTAATGTTATTTCTTGAAAACATGCAATTTCTTGTTTACATTAAGTAAGTGCATGTCCTAAAAAAAAATCTATTTTTTCCATGAACTACCCCATCAAATTCTACCTTAAAAGCTGGCAACTTTCCTCTCACCTAGCACATTCTTAGCGTATTTTTGAACAGATAACCCAGACTACAGAAACAGATAAGACAATCTGTGCAGCTCTCTCCTGGGAAGATAATTTTACTGCTTAGTAACCATCTGGCTTGTGTCATTGTTGAGCTGAATGGACATCAATATATTTTTCTGAATTCTCATAAGTTTTTGTAAAGGAACAGACATCACAGGGTTGTAGGCTGATTCTTTTGCATCACTTCAAGGCCACTGTTCATTTGTACAGTCAAGGTACACAGTGCCATGAGTCACTCATATATTTCCCAGTCATTGAAATCAGATTTGTTTCCTTAATATGTGAGTGAATTTTGTATTAATCAGTGTGATAGGTGTTGCCTTTCTTTATTATTTACACTTTTGAATTATCTTTAATATTTAATATTTTATTTACTTTCTTTATAATTTTTATGCTGATTTGTCAAAAGTAAGCTCTGTGTGATGTGCACGTGCTTGATTATTAGGTGAATTTTAGACCCATGTTCATTTGTGTAACAGTTGAATGTGTGCTTGTGTGTACAGAGGGTTGTTGATATGCTGGATTAAGAAGATCATGTGCTACACTTTAGTAGCTGTTATGGATTGTGTCCCCCTAAAATACGTGTTACGAGTCCTGTTGGCATAGTGGTTAAAAGCCCGGCTGCTAACCAAAAGGTAAGCAGTTCAAATCCACCAGCTGCTCCTTGGAAACCCTATGGGGCAGTTCTACTCTGTCCTATAGGATTGCTGTGAGTTAGAACAGACTCAACGGCACCTAACAACAACAAAATATGTTTTGTAAATCTTAACCCCTATACATGTGATCATAATCCCATTGGGGAATGGGATTTCTTTGTTATGTTAATGGACAGTATTAGCGTAGGACATATTTTAAGTCAATCTCTTTTGAGATATAAAAAAGCAGATTAAGCAAGCAAAAGAGGAAGCACAAGGAGACATGGGAGAAGATACATGTGACATGACACCACCTGAAGATCACCAAGAAACTGAGGAACAGAAGCTTAAAAGAGACAAAGACTTTCCCCCAAAGCAGACAGAGAAACTTTCCCTAGAGCCAGCGCCCTGAATTTGGAATTCCAGCCTCATAAACAGTGAGAAAATAAACTTTTGTTCCTTTAAGCCACCCACTTGTGGTATTTCTGTTACAGCAGCACTAGATAACTAAGATAGTAACTGTTACACTTTTTCTCTTATTTTTTTGTCATACATAACAGCATAATTTCAGAATATATTTTAATTTCTCAAATTTATAGAAAGATAACATGACCAAACAAATCTTCCATTGTGAAGACTAGAAAAATTTCTCAGAAGAGTGGATTGATTGATTGAAGTTTCTGTTTCTGTGAAAGTAACTATTTAATTCAACAGTTGCCTTCTTCCCTCAGCAAACACTTTCTGCCCATCTCTAATTTTTAACAAGTGTTCCTGCAATCTTATGGCAGTTATTGAGCTACGGGGTACTAGCATTTTATTTGATAATGCTATCTCTTGAAAATAACCCTCCCCCACTTTTTAAAAATTTTTGATCTTTACCAAGTACATTATGAGAGTAAAATATCACATGAAAGAGTTATATCATTCCATTGACATTTGTCATTTTCTTTGTTGATAATTGCTAACATAAAAAAATAAAATCATAATATAGTCACCACTAGATTATAAGATTATAAATGAGTCTACTTTTATTTTGGAACGTTAGAATCACTTCTGGAGAGAATCTAGGAGACAGAATTTGTTTTGAGCATTGGTGTAATAAAGTTTATTAAAGTAGAAGAACTCCAACTAATTGTATACATGGGCATTTCCATTCAGAAATATGCTATATAATCACTGAGGACTAATGTAATAGAAGGCAAGGTAAGTGGAACAGTGGGAAGAGAGGAAAAAACCCAGTGGGTTTTAATTCTAGGTTACCTCAGTGCTAAAAATCAGCTCTTCTCTGGATAATATGTTTTTCTGCACTCCATTAAAAATATTTATAACTTCTTAATATTGCTTATGGCTGATTGCTGCTAACATATTTGGAACAGAGGAAAAAGGCAGTCTGTATAAAAATGACAATATTATCTTTCTCATTCAATGTATCTTTACATAAGATCTAAAATATTCATATATAGAGAATGATTCTTTTTCAATATGACTTCAAGACTAAGCAAGGGCTCTCTCAGTCTTTTAAAAATGATGAAATTGGTATTGTCAAGAAATTTGCTGACATTTGTTTTCTACTTCCTACATTCCAAGAAACCGGTAAACGCTTTGCACCCATCCAAATCCTCACTGACTGCTATCTAAAGTAAGCAATGGACAGAGAATTGCCATCTCATGGAGCACTGTGTACTGGAAATGATCCAAGAACAGCCACCAACGGTTCATGATTGCTAAAAAAATGGCTATTTCAGACCTAGCAACAATTTTGATTTCAACGTCACCTTTCACATTGAGCAATATCCCTAAGAAGGTGCTGGCAACAATTAAAGCTGGTCTTCAACTGTACCCATGTTTCAGTGTATGTGAGAATTATATCCCATAGGTCTTGCTACACCATATGATAAAGGATTCAATATGGGGAAAACAAAGGAATGGTTTGAGCTCTTTGGAGACCTTTGGAGTAGAAAAAAAGGAAGGTATAAACGCTGTGTTAACATTTCAGAGTAGAAAGGCAGTTTAATTTAATACTTAAATGAACAGCTTTGATATAAGGCCACCTTCACTTGAATCCCATGGCTACCATATTTTAATATATGAATTTGTGAAAGTTACTTACTCTCTCACAGTCTCAATTTCTTCATCTGTGAAATGACCTTATAATTGTTACCTATCCAATAAGAACACCATCCATCTGTCACTTTGTTGTGCTGTGGTGGCTTATGTGTTGCTATGATGCTAGAAACTATGGTACCAGTATTTCAAATACCAGCAAGGTCATTCATGGTGGACAGGTTTCAGCAGAGCTTCCAGACTAAGACAGACTAGGAAGAAAGGCCTGTTGATCTACTTCTGAAAATTAGCCAATGAAAACCCTATGTATCACAACAGAATATTATCTGATATTGTGTTAGATGATGAGCTCCCTAGATTGGAAGGCATTCAAAATACACAGTAGCTACAACAATGCACTCAAGCATACCAACAATTGTGAAGATGGCACAGGACCAGACAGCATTATGTACTGTTGCACATGGGGCTGCCATGAGTCAGAGCTGACTTGATGGCAACTAACAACAATAATGTTCCATAAGAATGTGGCAAAGATAAATGAGATAGTTATATGCAGTACTTGACTTTCAGTACTCTCATAATCATCATCATTAGTACTGAGAAATCTATAAGTTTAATTTGAATGCTGGATTCAAGAAGGGAAGTCCCATTTATATAGCCTCAGCTCACAGACACACAGAAACGTATTGTATGTTAGGTTCTTTATTTTAGTAACTACTCCTGTCAGATATTTTTTGATTCTGGACTTTGACTACCATAGTGCATTCTATGTGGTCAGTTGTTTTTAATAAGTAACAAAATGAATTCATTGATTCAACTTGAGGAAACTAAGTAGTAAATAGTTAATTCAATGTATGAGCACAACTGAATGTCTCTATGACTTGGTCTTGTACATTTTTTTTTTTTTAAAGAAAGTAATTGAAACCTGAAGAATGAATCTACTGGTGATTTAGAGACTTATAGACTGAACAGGAAGACTTGGGAGTAAGGAGCATTTTTGGCACCTCTCAAAATGTGACTTCATTGGTCACCTCTGCTTATGCCTAAAATGTTCGGTGAAAATACAGCAGAGATGAGATAGATGTGCAGAGTCCCTACATCCTTTCTCATTTTTCAAGCTCAACATATTTCATACTCCACAGTTTTAGGCCTTGATACCTGAAAATCATGTTCAAAAATTATTCTTCTCTTAAGAAAATAATAAAATAATGTTGAAATGATGATTACAGCTGAAAGCACCGTTAAGCATTATTTCTCTAACTAGGTGTTTCTCAACCTAAAAAATGGGAGAAAAAAAGATGTGGAACAACTTTTGATGCATACAAATGGTAGCTTTTCCTAACTTATAAGCTTTTCTATTTTTCACGTTTTCACTGTTTATCACTTACCTAAGCAAATGTCTAAAACTAGGACAAACATTTTGAACATCCATATTGTTTTTGATAGTTACTCATTTGTCTTATATTCTTTTGGTTTTCAGAAAATATGTTTTAATGGAAGAATTTTATTTGATTTAATTATTTTTTTCTCTCCAGAACCACCATATGAAATAATCCATTTTTATTTATGGACATATGCAAGTTTATGGGAGAAAAATTCTAAAATAGTTTTTAGGTCAATATGGCAGATTGAGCTAGGAAAAAACCCTTTCCACTTCAAACTCAGATGATCTTTCTCATTAGGCTATTGTAATACAAAAGTGGTGTAGGGTAGGAGATCAGAGTTAAAGTATTCTGAAGTCCTTCAATTATTCAGGAGGAGAATAAGGATATTGATTAACTTTAAGTCTTGTTAAGTATCCTTGTTAAAAATTTAGTTAGTTACTGAAAGAATAGAGAACATAATTTCTACATAAGTAGGGGGGTTGGAAAGATTAAAAAGCAAAAAAAAAAAAACAAAAAAAAACTCAATCTAACAAATGCAGAAAAGGAGAAAACATAAGCAGAAAAAGGTAAACAGGAAACAATTAATGGTAGAAAGAGTAAAATATATCAGGAATTAGATTATGTAAGAAAACAAAGTTGAATTGAAATATATTGCACAAGAAGCACACATAAAGGAATAGAACCAAGAAATATTGAAAATACAGAAATAAAAAAAGATTATTAATATCTCCTACATGGAGGTTATTATTTTTATATTTGTGGAGGATACTGCTAAATCGTCTAGGAATTAAATCTTTCCTTCCCCTCCATCACCAACTTACAAGTGAAACCACAAAATTTTGTCTAATAAATGAGTTAATGCCACTTTCTTGATGGAACACACCATATTATCCAGATAATTATCTTACCATCTTTAATATCTTACACTTAAGGTTAAGATTTTACCATGAAATTTTAAAAAATATAACTGAGATATTTCTCTGCTAATTCAGAATATTTAAGAGAAACCAGAAACACACTTATAAATTATCCTCTTTCATAATTAATTGGGAAATATCATAAGAATAAATACGCTGCAATATATTTAGTTTAGAAAACTACATCTCCCTTAATTGCAGGTTAAGAAAAATTATAAGTAGAAAATGCCCAAAAATAACATGAATTTCTATTGTGTTTTTTTTAATAAGCAATTATTTTTTAACTTCTTTTTAAAATTAATTGTTTTTATCATTTTTAGATAAGAAATGATGATTTCATTTCAGTAATTCTTAAGACATCAGTTTCTTATCTCAAAGTACTATATTTGAGGGATCTCTTTGCATTTTTCTGAATTTAGAATGTGGGTATAGGAAAAAGGAATTAGAAAATACTGAACTCAGGGTACACAATGGGAGAACAGAATTACTCACTTTTTTCTTTACTGCGTCTTCAGTCTTCAACAACAAATAGGTATTGGTGATCTTCAGAATAGTCACAACAAAAGTAAAAAAAAAAAAAAAGACAGTTGGAAATTGTATGCATTTATTTTCCTCGAATATAATTTCTTTTTTTTTCTTCAGTAGGCAGAGAGGATGGGACTTGTGCTGAGATGCTTAATAATAATGAAAACAGTTCAAATTGATTCCTAGATTAAGAATCTGGTCAATAATCCATTCATCCACTGAGTCATTTATTCATGGAATAATTGACTACTGGGCCAGACACTGTCCTATGAGAGAAATAGCTTCCAGAAATAACTATAGGGTATAAACTATGAATGTCATACAAATAAAAGTTTTAGAGGAAAATATATGAGGGAGAGAATAGTTCCAACAGAGAGTACCAACCTGTCTGCTTTGAAAGACAGGTAGCTTTAGAACACTGCCAACATTGGGAGGGCAAACAGAATGTACAAACATTGCTGTAAGAAAGCACAGGAACTATCTGAGGACTCTGGGCTGCTCAGATGAGGGGTATGTTGTGCATGTGAGGAGAGCAGTGAGAAAGGAATTTGCAAAAAAAATTATTGAATTATTGGGACAGATTGTGGAGGGCTTGAACACTGGGTTGAGGATTCTGGCTAAGAAATTCCATGAACTCCTTCAGAAATTCTACCTTATTTTTGGTGTTTCCTGAAGGTGCTCTGGTGACACAGTGGTTAAAGCACTTGGCTGCTAACCAAAAGGTCGTTGGTTGAACTCATCAGATGCTCAGTGGAAGTCTGCTTCCATAAAGATGTACAGCCTTGGAAATTCTATGGGGCAAGTTCTACTCTGTCCTATAGGGTCTCTATGAATTGGAATAGACGCAACAGCAGTGAGTTTGATTTTTATTTTCTGTTTCCAAAAATAATCGGCTAAGAAAAGTGTTTTAATCATTTATTCTTCTGCTTAGCCTATTGTTAGTTTGTTAACCGGTAGGAAATACCAGAGGGACAAAGCTTGGTCCTAAACAAAATTTCCAAGATATGGGAAATAAAGCTGGGTTACAATTTTAAAGTAAGCTTGATTGAATGTATGATGGTAAAATAATACAGGAAAGAAATTGAGCTGAAGACCTTTATGGGGACGTTATTGACTGTTATGGATCTTTTATTCAAATATTTGTTGAGCATCTATTATAAGCCAGGATTTGTACACAGTACTGATGGAGTTATTTAAAAATTTTTTTGAGTTTGAATTTCATTATGTGCATAAAACATATATACATAGACAATCACGCAGCACCAAACAGTAGAAAGAGTAGTGGGTTGGAATCATGACCTGGAGTTTAGGCCACACATCTGCCACAAAATCACATAATTTTGGGGAAGTCACTGACACTTTCAGAGCTTCAGTTATATTTTTGTTGTTAGCTGCTGTTGAGTCAGAACCCAACACATGTCGACCCCATGCATAATGGAATTGGACCATTGTGATCCAAAGGGTTATCATTGGCTGATTTTTGGAATTAGATTTCCAGGGCTTTCTCCCTAGTTTCTCTTAGTCTGGAAGCTCTGCTGAAACCTGTTCAGCATCATAACAACACTCAAGGCTCCACTGACAGACAGGTGGTGGCTGCGCATTAAGTGTGTTGACTGGGAGTTGAACTCAGGTCTTCTGCGTGGAGGGCAAGAATTCTACCACTGAACCATCAATGCCCCACTAATGCCCCCTCAGTTACATTAGCCCTAGTTACATTTCACATAAGGGATCTTTATACTCTTAAAACAGGGATAAGACTCCCTGCTCTACCTACCTCCTGCATCGTTGGCAGTCTCTAATGTAATAATTACAGTGAAAATGAATTTCATCTTATTGTTACCCTGGTTCTCCTAGGAGTCTTAACTCTCCCTTGTTACATATCCTGGGTTCTAATCCTTAATCTTACTTTCTTTCAGCTAACAGAAACTCTCTTAAAAATACTTCCATTTGAATATTCAAGACTGAGAAGTCTTGAAGTTCCAGAGAAGTAAATTGTGATGGTCAAATTTCAGGCACCCTAACAGGACAAGTCACTTTATGCCTGGACTTTAATCTCCCCATCTGTATGATAAAAGGGCTCACAAATTGATTGCACAGGAGAACTACCTGGTGAGCTTTCAAAACCATAAATTCTTGGGCCCCATCCCAGGCCCATCAAATCAGAAGCATAGAAAATAGTCATGGATGGTAGGAGCATTTACAATGAGTAATGAAAAGGCTGCAGTTACAATCATAATCAAAGACATAAATTTTGTCTGCAAAACACTAGAATTATACAGTGCCAATTTTTAAAAGCTCTCCAGATTATCTGGATGAACAGTTCCAGCTTCTTTTCTCTGATTCTTACTTAAGCCTATAGTGCCTAACTTGAAGTAGTAACCAGGCTGCTGCTTATTACAGACCATACCCTCTAGATGATGTTTATTTAAAAAAATGATTATATTCAGAGTAATAATAATACAAATAATACTAGTGAACACATTTGATCAGTTCCCTGTGGTTATCTTTGCGATAATAGGTGTGATATGACATCAAACTACTTACACCATAACCTCCCTTGATTGATATGCTAGAATGGATAAACACATCAGATATAGATATAAGGGCCAGCAAGCTATTCCTTAAAATGTAAATATGGTAGATTTTGGTCACTTCTACTGGTAATTTGGAATTTTTAGCCCACTTACTCTTTAATTGTTGTATTAAGTTATATAAATAAAAGACTTGGTAAAATGGAAAATACATAGTTAAATACGATGCCATAGAACATAAATTTAGCTTTTACTGAATTCAGTCTATTAAGAAATAGTTGTCCTTTAAAGAGCAATGCACACATAGCAAAATGTGTAGACATTTTTTCCTGATTCTAGGTGTCATTATCTAGCAAAATATCATTCATTTTTTCCCTTCCTTACAAGTTTACTTCAAATTTTGATAAGTAGAAAAATGGAGGACATTAAAAAAATAAAATAAAATTTATTTCTAATTAGGCAAAGGTTAGAATTACAGAGTTAGAATAGGAAAGGGGTTATTTTTATTTTTGTACAGATTTTATTTATTTCAGATTCAAAAAGTTATTGATTTGGTAAAGTGCTTTACTGGATATTTGTCAGTTAAAAATGGTGGTGTGCTTAGTGTCTGAAATGAATATTATCAAACTTGGAAAAAATATTTTAATTTTGAAATTTCAGAGGGGTCCCATAATTACCCTAGGCACTTTTCTGCCTGAGTATCACATTAACAGTGCTATTTCCAGAACATGCTGATAAAAAAGTCAAGTCACTCCATTCATTAAAGGAAGGGAAGTGCAGATGGCCATTATTAATGATGAAGATAGGGGACAATAATCATGAAGGCTCTGAATCTTAAAAATAAGTATTTAAATGGCTATAGTATTAATCATACCAGAGACATAGATTATATCCGCATAAACCACACTTCAGGAAAAGAATAGGAGCAAAACAGTCTACTGTCAATTGTTATGACCACATCACAACATCTGGGTCATTGCCTGACTTTGTCATTTTTCTGTCACTTCCAAATCAGTGATTTTGATTTAAGGAGCCCTGGTGAAGCAATGGTTAAGCGCTTGGCTGTTGACCGAAAAGTTGGTAGTTCGAACCCACCAGCTGCTCCTCGGGATAAAGATGTAGCAGTCTGCTTCTGTAAAGATTTACAGCCTTGGAAACCCTATGAGGCAGTTCTACTATGTCCTGTAGGGTTGCTACAAGTTGGAATTGACTCAGTGGCAAGGGTAGTACCTTTATGACTCTTCTTATCTGTGAGAAAATATGAATAGCTGCTAACTTCATTTCTCACAGATAGGAGGCTTAATTAATTGAATCTTTAAGAGGAAATTACCATAAAAACACAAAGCTTGTTAATACATAATTTCAGGTTGGAGTTTTTTTTTTTTTTTTGGAAAAAAGAAATTAAGGTGGAAAGCCCATGATTTTTTTTTCATAGCACTTTTACTAATATCTAGGCGGACTTATTAAAACAAAAGGGAACAAAGAACAACAGTAACAAACCCACATTATTTTCCTAGCTATGTAAATGCCTTTATCATTATTATTATTTAAAAAATCATATTTGCATCTCACCTGTGTGATGCTTCTGTCAGCATTGTCTGGACAAGGCAACAAAAATTCCCACTGCTTTAGTGCATATTTGCACTGTCAGTGTATGTTCTCACAGAACCATGAAGTGGCACATTAGGTCCTAAAAATATCCAGATGCAAAGCAATAAAAATGTTGAAACATTAGGGGAATAGAGGAAGCTTTTAAAGTTTATAAATGTAATTAGAACAAGCTGATTTTATCCCAAAAAGCAGACTTTGTTGTAATATAAAAATAAATAAAATTTTAAAATGGCAAATAAAGGGCAAATGCATTCCTTTTGTCATTGACGTTTATTTGAAAAGAAAAACATCTAACATCAGATTATTGTTAAAAATATGGGTTTGGGCGTGTCCATTATGTAATGTTGTAGGTGGAGGCTGCCCAGTACCCACATTTAAAAGTGCATCTTTTCAATAATATCATCTAATTGTTTTAAAGGGGGAGTTGGTGGCTCAGTGGTTAAGAGTTTGCCTGCTAACCAAAAGGTTGGCAGTTGGAATCAACCACCTTACTCCTTGGAAACTCTATGGAGCAGTTCTACTGTGTCCCAAAGGGAACTTGTAAGATTTTTGTTAACAACTTTCTATCATTCAAGTCAACAATTTTACGAGTTCAGGATCTAGAGTAGTGCTGTCCAACAAAAATATAATGCAAGAGGCACATGTGATTTTAAATTTTCTAGTAGCCACATTAAGAGAAGGAAACAAACAGTTGGTGAAATAATATATTTTATTTAACCCAATCTATTCAAAAATGATCATTTCAAAAAAATTTTTTTTTCTACTAAGTTCAAAATCCTGTGTGTACTTTGCGCCTATGACGTATCTCAGTTTGGTCTAGCTATGCAGCAAGTCTCAATAGCTACCTGTGGTTATTGTCTTTCATATTGGACTGCATAGACCTAGAGCTTTCTGCTTAAAATTAGTGCTGCCACATGCTAGATGTGTGATTTAGCGTCTTCACTAATGTTCAGTTTTCTAGGATTTCTACTTCACAAGGTGGGTGTGAGGATTAAAAAATTTTTCAGGTAAAGCACATACCACACTACCTGACAAATAGTAAGCTCTCCATAAATGGCAGTTTCTGTCCTTGTTATTGCTGTATTATTAAGAAAGTGATAATAGGATTGAATGTGTTGTGAGGAGGTTAGAAATATTTTATCACAAACTCAAAGTCATTTTCTGACCACAGTTGAACCTTTAATCAAAAAACACAGGACCCTTATACTCTAAGGTGACACTTATAGTTGTAAGAAAATTTGGAATAAGCAAAAAAAGACTACTTGGTATTGTCAGGACAAATACAAACTGAATATAAGAGGTTTTAATTCTCCCTGTTGAAAATAAGGGAAGAGGCTCCACTCTACCCCTGTTTTTTCAGAATTCACTTTAGATAACTTGTAAGTTCTTTTTCCCTTTGAGAAGTATGTAAATCTAAGGTGTTAAGTCAAGGACCTAGCAACCGTCTGTAAAAAATGTAACTTCAGGTGATCATCCCTAGATTAGCATAACCTCAGGTGACCCAGGGCCCCAAATTGCAAATCTACCTCCATAAAGATACTAGAAAATTAGTAATTTTATCTTAAGAACATGAATATAATGGGTTGTATCCCCTCAGCTATATAAGGGGTAAGATTTCTTTCTGTTTCTGCAATCTCTTCAGCAGATTGCCTGTGATGTGTCACATTCTGGTTTAATGCTCATTCAGTAATAAAACTTTCATTTTTCTTCTATTTTTGTAGGGAGTTTTTCTGAGTTGGGAGTAGATTTTGTTTTTAATTATATTTCCCCAACAGTGTATCCAATGGAAACTTCATATTATACAGTTTAGAGCACACCTTTGCAGGTTATCTGAGTCTGGTTTTTCATGATCTTTGAACTAAATTGCAGATAATTGATACAGCAATGCAAAATAATTCTTGTTCTTAGACATGCAAATAAATTCTGTCTATGGCAGTTCAATTGACTTTCCTCCCCTCATTTCCCATGGAAAAAAAGCCAGTTTTGCATCCATTTGTAAATTCATTTCAGCATTCCTTTACTGAGTAAAGTTTTTTTTAAAAAAACAAAAAACAACAGTTGGCAGGGAGTTGATTCTGCCTCATGGCAACCCCATGTGTGTCAGACTAGAACTGTGCCTCAATTTTCAGAAGTAAATCACCGGGTCTTTCTTCTGAAGCACCTCTAGGTGGACTTGAACCTCCGATCTTTCAGTTACTCCATGTAAATTTGTGCTTGTGTGACTTCTCCTTTGAATCGGTTGTAACATCAGCCTGATTCCCTTGTTATTAATGAGTTAAACAGAATCTTTAATACATGTTCATTTTCTAACTGCATGAGTGCCAAGATTTTGCTGTTTTTTGAAAATTATCATTTAACATACTTATCTAGCTTTATGGAACCCTGGTGGCGTAGTAGTTAAGAGCTTGGCTGCTAACCAAAAGGTCAGCAGTTTGAATCCATCAGCCACTCCCTGAAAACCCTATGGGGCAGTTCTACTCTGTACCATAGGGTTGCTATGAGTCGAAATTGACTGGACAGCAATGGATTTGGTTTTTTGTTTGGTTATCTAGCTGTATATTATCAGATTTATGAAAAACATCAGGAGCGTGATAAAATCTCAGCAGACTTTAAGAATTAAGGATCATCTCCTTATTGATTTTGGTTGTAAACAGACAGGGTTAGAATCTTTTCTTTGAAAGATTCTCAGGTTCTGAGATATAAATAGACTATGATCTTTGCCTTTGAAGACATCACGTAGTAGGGAGACAGAGAGGTAAATAAATGATTATAAAACAAAGTAAGGTGTCCCAGTAGAGGTATGTACAAGTTGGTGGAAATCATTGGTTGGCAGATGAGATGGACAGAAGGATTCAGGATATACTGTGCTTGAGGCAGAAATCTTTGAGTTAGTATTGAAAGCTGAGTAGGAAATCCTAGATTGGAAAGTGAGAGGAAGGTCATTTTGGGCACATGCTGTGGGTGTGTATGAAGCTTGCATTTCTTCTCCACCCCTGCATTTCTACCACAATTGCTTAATTAAGAAAAAGCCTCTGTAAGACTTTTGCTTTTATGGTCTATAGACATAACTCTGACAAGTGCATACAACCTTTTATAGCAATTCAAAACTATTAGGGCTATTTCCTCTGACTTGCATCAAGCTAAATAAACATACTCTGTTCAAGTGAAAACTTGTTATGCTGCCTTTCAAAGTAATCAAAGCAAGGTTCTTGAAGGCTGAGTGTCTCACCTGTGCCTCCTAATGGCTCAGTGATTTTGTTTCACCAGCTTTTTGGAAAATCAGAGGTAACTGCATATTTACATTGCTAATAAATCGCATTCAGATTGTATTGGTACCTCACTTGGTATAGACTGACAATTTGCACTTGAACAGGGCTATCTGGTCATTGCTTTTAAGAATGCTTTAAAGAGTCCTGTTTTAACATAAGGGATCTATACATATGACATATCTTTGTACCCATCTATATGGTTTTCTTCTCCATTCCAAATCATTTTGGTACCAGATCTACAGGACATCTTATCTGCATTTCTCATTGTAAAGTCATTCTGCCTGGATTCTTGATTCCAGTTTCTCCTACCTCTTCAGGACATTGCTTCCTGTTTGATCTGACATCTCAGTTCATTTTTCTCTCTTTCACTTATATTTTTCAATCTCTCTCTATTCCTTAGCTACGCTTCCCTCTTCTCTTATCAAAAACAACTTTTCTTTGGCCCTGAATCTCCCAATGTGTCCATGCTTTGTTTTTACACTATCAGATCTCTTCTGCAGACTTTAGGCATTCCGAAGTTCAATTCTCGTTCATTCTTATTTTGCTTCAACTTGGCTTTTGCAACTTCACTGAAATTGCGCTTCAAGGTCACCTGTGAGGACCTAATTGTTCAAACTCTTTTCAGTGGTCTTGCACTTAACTCTACAACACTGGGTTCTGGTGGTCCTCTATTTCTTAAACTCTCTTCCTCTGGTTTCTGAGACACTACTGTCTGATTTTTCTCTTTTCTGTTCATCTTTCTTTTTCCTTGGCTCCTCCTCACTGCCTGCTTGTTATTTGTGTATGTCCCTCTAAGTGACATCTACATATTTTCCAGAATGGAATAAACTTCTGTTAATTTAAACATCAGCCTTTTTTATGTCGATGACCCCAAAATCTCTCTCTCTAGCTCTAATTTCATTCTTGACTTATAGGCCTCTATGTCCACTGTCTGAGAAATCTGGATGTGTTGCTAATATTTCTAATTCAAAATATCTAAAACTGAACTTATCTGTCTTCAAAATTTGGTCTACTACTTTATATATAATCTTTGTTAAGTTATTTAACAAATGTTTATTGAATGTCTACTAAGTACCAGGACCTGTTCTATGCACTGTGGATACAGCAGTGAACAAAACAGGGAAAAATCCTTGTGCTGTGTGGCTTACATGCTGGCAAGCATTATCATCTAACCTATGACCCTGGAAGGAAATCCAAGCTACTACTTTAATTTCCTTTCTCCCTCTTTTGTCTCTCCCTTCTCCAACCATCCTGCAAACCTGTACATCCCAATTATTTTTACTTCATGACCTATTTAGAAAATAGTACATTTTTATAGCCTACTAAGTAAGCAGATGAGGCTGCTCATGTTTGCAGGTGGCTGGCCTAGGAGACTTTATCCATTCTAGAGCTAAGGGGAATACGTATATCTCAACACACTTGACAACTCTTACAGTTAAAACAGTGTGCTGCTATGCTGATTAGGAAGCTCTGTGATAAAACAACACCAAGTGATTTAATTACATTTCTACTCTATGCATTTTGAAATCCTACATTGAATCTTAATATCATTTTAGAATTTAAGGCTTCTCAAAAACCAAGCCAAATATATTTTCCAACATCATCTTCCATTTCTCTCCATTAAGAATGCTCTAGCTCAGTTTAGTTGATCTACTTTTTCCCACAAAACCTTCATCATTTCCTTCTTTAAGCCTTTGTTTGCTCTGAATGCCTTCTCCACATCTGACTACATATCAGAATTGCAGACTCAAAGGGGAGATCCAAAATTGCAGGAGTCACAGGAAAAACTGATAACAATTGATAAATACCAAGCTAAATTGTGATTATTTACTGGGTTCTGATTATTTGCTAGGTCTCTAAACAGTAAAAGCAGGTTGTCTTTAGGGGGAAGGTTAAGACTAGCCTCTGCCAACTTCATAGAAACATTATAAAGCCATAAGACACTACTAGCCACAAAGATATGAATTAAAAAAATGACCCAAATATTTATATTCTGAAATTAAAAAAGTATATTGTGTGAGTGTGTATAAAATAGCAACAAAAACATATTCTTAAATGCATAATGACTCAAGACTTCTGTCAAACAGTATGAACAGCATACTCTGTTAAAATAAAACAGAGATTTATTGAACGTTCAAACAGTTGGAACAGGGGAAATGTTCGATCTCAGAAAGTGAAATAAAATGTTCCACCAGACTGAAGGAATACAGGCATATTTATTTAGTAAAATCAGAAACTAACAGCACAATGTTTCTGATTGGTGCTCAGCAATTTAGGGAAGTGGGAGGCAGGATCACTCGAAGCTGCGAATTGAAAGAGATTGGTACAAAGCATATAGGTGGACTATTTAGATTGGTTACATTCTTAAATTACAGAAGTACGTGACTAAAGGGGGGCATACATGGTGGTCATTAGACATTCTGAGAATATCCTGTTAAAATAGCTTCTTCAGTAAGATGTTTCCTGAGGGCTGCTTATCAGGAGATTTCTGATAAGCCATTTATGTCAAGATTCCCTTTGGGAACATTTTTTCTACATCCTTGGCTTAACCACAGAAAAAAGCATTTCCTTAACTACGGGCTTAAATCTGTGTCAGACTTTAAGGGTTGCTAGACAAGTTAGCAGAAATTAAATGGAGTCTGGACTCAGACCCAGGTCAGCCATTTTACTAAGGTCAAGTGTCTTAACTTTGGGGCTCTCACACAGTTCTTTAAAAAAAAAAAATCCTATTTGATTAAAACTCAATAAGAGATGCATCAAAATAAAGAGTGGGATAGTGTATCATTGTATACTTGATGTATTGCAATATAAAGAACACAACATGACTTATGAAATATTCTTTTTAAATATGTCTAATCTGAATCAAATCAATTCTCTAGAAATATAGGTGATAGAAAAGCAATTTAAATGACATTCAGAAGAAATCATTGGATAAGCCCAGAATCTAGGACATTCTATATGACAGCTGGTCTGGATCTTTAAAAATTCAGTGCCATTAAAAAAAGTGGTGGCTTTGTTTTATAACAAAAGAGACCTAAGAGACATAGCAAATAATGCATGAAGCAGGACTGGATTCTGGAACAACAACAACATCAAAACTATCAAAGATACTCTGGGGAAATTAGGGAAATTTGAATATGTACTGGACATACATTAAAAAATATAAATACTACTATTGTGACTTTGTTGGTGATTCTTTATTTTTAGGAGATACACCTAAGTATTTAAGGATGAAGTTCATTATGTCTATAAATGTAGAACAAAAGGAATATATACAGATGAAGTTAGTGTGGCAACATCTGTGAGTCTAACTGAAGAGTAGATGGCTGTTCAATTTTCTGTAGGTTTAAAAATTCTTGAAATAAAAATTTTAGGGAAAACAGAGGTGGGGACATGATGGCGGAGTATTTAGACACTTCTGGTGAACGCTTTTACAACAAAGACCCGAAAAAACAAGTGAATCAATTATATACAGCAATCTGGGAACCCGGAACATCAAAGGCAGAGTTGAGGAACCAGACTGAGTGTCATGGGGAGGGAGAGATGTTTGGAAGCAGCAAGGAGTTGCCAGACCCGACCTGGCAAGAGTCTGAGATGTTTAGGCCTGATCAGCTCGGAAATGAGCAGTGAGGCAGGCAAGTGGCGGTGCTCCGGAGATGTGTTTTCCGCACCGGGAGAGACCCAGTGCCAGAGAGTCTACACAGTCACCCAGAACAAGTGAGAAGCAGCCCTGGATCGGTGAAAGATAAGTACGTGCATATGGCCTACAGCACGGATCAGAAACACCCCCCTCAGGGAAAAATTTCTCTCCCATTTACCTCCCCACTCCCTGCTCTGCACTGGGTTCTGGATCGGCTTCAGAAACTGCCGAGTCTCCTGGGCTCGAAGTAGTATCCGTCACATGCCCAAAACCATTCTCCCTGCCTTGGAGAGTGAACAAATTAACAAGCAGGGGAAAAAATAAACTGCCTGCTCCCCTAAGCCAGGAACCCAGGGTAGGCACAGCTCCTTTGCCTAGGTACAGGCATATGGGATCCACACACTTTGAGTTCCTTTCCCCCTGAAGAGACTTCTGTGGGCCCATTTCAACAGCGCAGGCCCTTATTACTGCAGTACAACAGGATACATATTGGAAGTCTAACTTCAAGTCTTTCAACTGTGGAGTGGCCGGTTCTTGATATTTGACACTGCTCTGCCCATTAAGCAGTGTCTTCACCTACATACATCAGGGGCCTGAGGACTGGTGGCTCCTCCCACACCACCTAGCCACCTGTGATAGGGGCCCAAGAATAAGATGTGCCCCTCATTCCTAATAGCCAACAGCATTAGGTGCTCATAGCCCAGCTGCAAAACCGACCCACCTACGCATTCTAGGGAACAGGGACACGCCTTCCTCCTGGACACTGGGGGGTGGCTGTCAGCCCACTGCCTTGCTCAGAGTGTGTCCCCCTGCTGCAGCCAGATGCCTGTGTCTACACCAATCACGCATGCCTGTCTAGGACTGTAAGTGAGAGCCTACACTACACAGTTGGTGGCTATCTACCTGGGTACTTGAGCTGAATCCATACAGGAGGAGTGGGTGGACTCCTGAGCTCACATACCTAGTAACATATCTAAGTACCTGGTGACAGGACATTAGAGCTTCGTAGTTGTCAATAATCAAATTAGCTTACACGAGCAGCCTATTTGGGCATATCAAAACAAAACAAGTAGCTAGGACACAGTAAGCAAATGCAAAAAAAATAAATATAATAACTTACTGATGGCTCAGAGACAACAGTCAATATCAAATCACATAAAGAGACAATGCATGATGGCTTCAACACGCTCCCAAAATAAAGAATCTAGATTTTCCAGAAGAGGAAAATTTCTTGGAATTACCAGAGGCAGAATACAAAAGATTAATATACAGAACTCTACAAGAAATTAGGAAGGATATTAAGCAAAACACAGAACATACAATATAGGAAATTAAAAAGATTAGAGAAGAGCATAATGACAATTTAATAGGCTGCAAGAATCCATACAGAGACAGCAATCAGAAATCCAGAAGATTAACAATAAAATTTCAGAATTAGACAACTCAATAGAAAGTCATAGGAACAGAATTGAGGCAATGGAAGTAAGAATTAGTCAGATTGAAAATAAAGCACTTGACACCAACTTATTTGAGGAAAAATCAGATAAATGGATTCAAAAAATGAAGAAACCCTAAGAATTACGTGGGACTCTATCAAGAGGAACAACCTACGAGTGATTGGAGTACCAGGATGGGGGAACAAGAGAAAATACCAGGGGAATTGTTGAAGATTTGTTGGCAAAAAACTTCCTTGATATTGTGAAAGATGAAAAGATATCTATCCAAGATGCTTATCAAACCCCTCATAAGGTAGATCCCAAAAAATTCACCAAGACATATTAGAATCAAACTTGCCAAAACTAAAGATAAAGAGAATTTTAAGAGAAGCTAGAGATAAATGAAAAGTCATCTACAAAGGAGAGTCAATAAGAGTAAGCTTGGACTACTCAGCAGAAACCACA